>NC_047171.1:23823035-23963777 GCF_009819705.1 Hippoglossus hippoglossus
GAAGATCTACCACGAGTGGTTCTAATATCCACCCAGGAGTTGCAGGCCACATCACTGTGCAGCAGAACTCTATTCCATACACTCCCAGTTCTCCTGAAGCTGCTTCAACAGTGTCCTGCTTTATATGCTAACGACTCAGTGACCAGACACTAAACATCTGACGTCATTTTCAGTCATTTCAATGTGCTGAAAACTAACTGACACTCTAGTGTGTTCATTAACAGACCCGTCTCAAGGTGGACATGCTGCCCCTTATTTGTTTCGAGATCTTCTTCTCCAATGCAATCCTCTACACACACTCTAGATGGCGATACCTCACAGTTTTCCTCCTTGACTAAATGAAGCTGTGGCTACATTCCTAGAAAGGCAGTAGAGTACAGAAGTCTTCTAAAATTCAATCAAGCTGCACCAAATTTCACACCCTCAAACATATCAGTTCCCTAAATATGCAAAAAAGTTTCAAGGAAATCCATTCAGTAGTTTTTGCATAATTCTGCTTGCAAACAAACAAACAGACAGACAGGCAAAGGTGAAAACATAACCTCAGCGGAGGTAATACAAAAATTAGCTGGATATGATGGGGATCAAGTTTCAATGGGTGGACAAAAACCTAATATTATCTATGTAAAAATCAGACCTAATGAATACACTGCAATTTAGGCTATACATTATCCAAATACAGTATGAAGTGAGAATGTACCCACTGTACAGGGTGGGTGGGTGGGTGTGTGTTCCTCTCATATTATCATGATGATGATAATTCAAAATATAGAATTATCATCATCATATCATCATCATAATTCTAATATGTGGAGGCATGTCACTCCTACCAACACTGATCAGAGGGGACCATCTGTGCTTTAGTCACAATAGGGTAATGTGGGTGCACCAGAGGAGCACTTGAACCATTATCACCTTTTGGTGTAACATTCTACCATTATATGAATGTAGCTTAATAAATGCAAATGTTGGGTTAGGGTTAGGGTTAGGGTTTTGTTTACTTTATTTGTGTATACTTTTGTGCTACAAAGCAAGTGAAGTAACACCATCATTCTTACCATTATATATATACAGTATATATATCATTTCAATAATTGTATTCTGAATACAAGCTAATTAAACTGCATTTACACATGGATTAACTTGGCCCATTTTTAGACACAGAGTAAGTGGGGGCCACAGGCCCTGCCCCACTTTCATTACGACAGAGAGGACCTTGGTAACTCCTTTATTTTTGTGGTGGTGGAGCATCTGGTTAGAGTTTGAACACAGACATGTTTGGCCATGCTCTCTACCCACAGTGACAACACTGGAGACCACAGAACTCTACTGGACCAACAAAACAATTTAACAGTCCACCACACCCACACTGTCTCTTCAAAATTACCTCACAAATGCAGTCTATTCATTATCAATGCAGTGTCACTGTAACAGCATAATGTTGGAAGCCCATCAAAAGGTGCATGCATCATGGGAACTGGTTGATGTTCTTTATTTTCGCTCTTACAGTGGCTTAGTGTGAGATGTTCTGTATTGTTAGTTGACCCACATTTCCTGCTCTCAGTGTTTGCAAGTCATTTTAGAGGCTCTGGGTTCCATTAGGACGATGTGCTCTAACTCATTCAGTCAATACAACTCTTCAAGTGTACATGATGGTATATATATATATATATATAACTAGTGGGGATGAGTACAAGCAACAACAACCACAACACAGAGCAATTCAGTATAAAGGAGCAGTGGGGGTGGATGGGCTGGCTGTCCCCTCAGGGCCCCTCTCACTGCTCTTTTCTCAGTACTCTAACATGGAAGCCATATCTGCTTTGTGGCTCTTAGCAAGAAGTCAGACCACTTGTCCAGTGAGTGCTCTCTCTCTCTCTCTCTCTCTCTCTCTCTCTCTCTCTCTCTCTCTCTCTCTCTCTCTCTCTCTCTCTCAGGTACAGGTGGAGAGTGACCTTCACTTTCAATTATGCCAAACTGTTCAGCATTTAGCTTTTCCACCCCAGTTGACAGGGTGAAATATGGAAATATCTAAAGATTGGCAGCCCTGCTGCTGGTGCCTGTTACACCCAACAATATGTATTAACTATTTTGGGTTTGTTGGGAATTGGAATGCTCTCTCACCTTGGCTTTGAATGATCTGTATGCAGTTGATAATTTAGCCTGTGAGTTATGCTGAAAGTAGTTACATAATAAAACTGACCAATATCCATGAGCATGCTCAATAAATTTCATGTTGTCTTCCCATTATTGGGATATGCTTGTGATCCCTGATAAAACTGATGGTTGATCTAAACAGACGGTCAGGGAGGTCACTAAAACCACGAGCAACTATAAACAAGGTAAATGTTCTAACTAATCAATTCTGCTTTATCATGTGTATGTTAACACAGGGTCAATGGTAAATGAAATGTGATAGATGAGAAAAAAGGTCAGCGCAGCAATATTAGCCCTGGTCATATAGAATGTGGGATATTAGAGAAAAAATATATATAGTACAGCATGATACATACATTAAAATCCTTTGTAGTAAAAAGGAAAAGCGTATAAAACAGTATTGCACATTGGGTAGCAGCCGTGGTTCAATAGCAGCACACTTGGTTGACAGAACATAGTGCAGACAAGAATGTAATTGAATATGCAATGTAGAATATTAAGACATATGAGAAGCCAAAGCTTTACAATTAACCAAATTAAAACACTGTGTGCACATGATGTCAAAGTAATAGAGGATAGAAACCTTTTCATCTAAAGCTGGTGTTAATTTAAATAACTAATTTAATAATTAATAATATAATAATAAGTTTAGAAACGTAGCCATCATATCTTCATTGTACTTAACACAAACTGGAAATCTAAACTTCAGATTAAATGTCTGTATCCTTACTTAAATCAAACAAGATTGTATTTGGTTGTTGTTGTGTGCCGTAAACAGCACAAGATGTGATTGTGACTAAAGAGTCCACTGTGACAACATGGGGTGAATCACTGGCTTGGTGCCCTCACAAATGTCAGTTTTTATTCATTTTCCTCTTTCCCAGCCTCTTCGCTGCTTCAGTTGTTTGAAGCATGTACAACTAAAATCATCATGATTTTGTTTGCTCTCTGATGTTGTACATTTGTTTGTTTTTCTTGGATTTATTACTCTCTCTTTTTTCTCTCAGTACCCAGTATGATACCCTTGCACACGTAGCAGCAGGCTAGTAGCAAGCTATGCCCACCAGAAAAAATAAATTTTATAAAAAAGAGTCCTGTCCAGACCTACAGAGCCAAAATTAAAAAATGAATAAAGAACTAAGTAAATGACTCAATGACAAATACATAAATAAATACATAAATATCTATACATAAGTAAGAAGAAAGTTGTATTTATTGGGTGAGGTAAAAGGCTCTTTATGTATTTCTACATGTATTAATATCACTTCTTGAATGACAGCACCCTTACCTGCAGCTGTAACCAATACAGCTTTTGACAGCAGAGCTGTGTAACCCTGCCTACACAATTAAACTACTGACACAGAAATACTGAAATAAATAAATATAGAAATCTGGAAAAACTGAAATAAATAAATGTGGAAATGTGAAAATGAATAAAGCATCTAGAAAAAAATAAATAAATGATGAAATAAATGTAAAAATACACAAATAGACTACTTAAATACCAAACTGTATGTTTTTTTATTCATGTGTTGAAGTATCAATTTGCCAGTTTCGGTCCTTCATACCACCCAAATGCACATCAGATCAGCCATTTGGGATCATCATGAGAGAATACAGGTCAACCCTCCAGCAGAGCACAGTAATCGAGAGTGTTTCAAGGGACTATATACAACCAAACCAAAATTGTAAGTGCTTTGGACTAAAGCAAAGTAAGGCATTCTCCCCTCCCCTCTCAGTGGCTCCTGGCAATAGCCTACTTTGCCTACCCACCCTGTTGCAACGCCCTTATTGTATATAGCTGATGTAACGCTGCTGTGAGGGATCATGAAGACAACCAAAACCTTCTGTGAAGAATTATGGGCTGTCCTTTGTGGAGGAAGGAATTGGGAATGTCCCCACATGAAGCCACAGCAATTCCCCTGTTATGATGTGTTCAGCCACTATCGACCTTAAGAAACACATTAGCTGCTTTAGTTGACTTAGTCCTGTGATGTTAATTGTGGTCTCCCTGTAATTCCCATGGATCGAAACAACACATTTATCTCAATCTACATCTATCCTTTCTATGGAGGTGAGGATTGAAGTTGTGCCTGGGGCCCTAAAAAGGTCCGTCCCTGCCAAGTGAGAGAATTCCCGTCATAGCCCAACAATCCCTGACGGGATTCCCACGGTGGAGCCCCGCCCTCCGCAGTTGGAAACAGGAGGATCGTGAGTGTCCCGGAGCAGAGAGACACCCACACTGAGTCTCACAGTGGACTGACTTCTTTCCTCGGACATAAACGGGACTTGTCTCCTCTCTCTTCGGTCAGGATGGACTCAGACTCCGCCGTCCAGTGTAAACTCGTGGTTGTGGGAGACAGTCAGTGCGGGAAAAGCGCGCTGCTGAGCGTGTTCGCCAAAGACAGTTTTCCTGAGGTAAGATGAGTCCTGCTCGTGTCCCCCTGATGACGAGCTGCCCCTGACTCTGGCTCTCTGTCCGTCTCTGTCCCCCGCAGTGCTACGTGCCCACGGTGTTTGAAAACTACTCGGCCAGCTTTGACCTGGACCTGCAGAGAGTGGAGCTCCGGCTGTGGGACACCTCAGGTGAGCGCTCCCCCACACTGAGCTGCGGTGGGCCGCCAGTGGGTCCGAACAAGAAGCCCACGCTTAACCTCAAGATCTGGCTGGATTTACTTTAGTGTGTAAATCTAGACCCGTTAGAAGTTTAATTTACTAACCTACTTAGTAAATCAATACAGCTTATTTTTGAATTTGCACATATATATGAATGATATCACTTATTAAGTGTGTTTTTTTTTCAACATTAACATTACTGTAGGAAGTAATGAAGGGGAATAATATTTTTATTTTGAATCATATATCAAAAGCACCTTGTACAGACTTTCTTGCTGTATTACAGTCGAATATTCAGAGAGCAGGGACCCTCTGATAAAACTATCTTTGTTAAAATCCTTTCCTTCTTAGCTTACAGGTTTATTAGGAGCCTGATTATATTTACTATTAAAGCGATAATCATGACAAAGTAGGCCTACCGTTAGTTTAATAAATTGCTTTAGTATAAATATATTTAGTTAATTTAGATGGGAATTACTAGGACAAATTAACAGTGGACATTGATATATTGTTATATTTATGATCTTACTTATGTTAATATTAACTGTGTAAAGCAGGCCTAAATCTTATATTGTACATCTTCTGGTTTAGTTTCACTGTACAGCATCAGTTCTTATAACACAATCGTTGTCTTCTGATTCCATATCTTTGATTTATCTTGGATTATAGTCTTTATTTAGAGAGCACACTCTGAATACACATTGTTACATCATCAACTGCAATTACGTAATGACTTCTTAGGTTCTGTCTCAAAGACAAACAAGCAAACACCCAACATAATGGTTCTTTTGAGGTTTAGGTTTTGGATGCTTAACACTGGCTTATTCAAAGAGATACTGCACACTTACATATGTTTTTCAACTGTAAACTAAGTGATGAAAACACATTAGTAATGGTTTCAAAATCCCATTTCTTACCAAGGTTATAAAAATTCTGCATTTCATGGGTTGAACATAGCTCATAACACCAGCCAGTATTTTACACAGACTATGCTGACATAGAGTCAAGTGTTTGGGTATAATCAAATGTATATTAAAGTGAACGCCCTTTATGTGGTTAGGTGAATTATCTGACTGAGGAAATGGGGTTTATAGACAAACAGTGGTCTAGTCTTATTCCAGTATCGTAGCATTACCCTTGGCACCTCCCTACAACACAATGCTCTCAGGGAGAAAGGCTGCTGCAGCACACACACCTGGGTAAAGGGCATTATTGGTAGGGCTGGCATGTGTGATTTGTGTGACATTGTTTTGTAATAGCTACAAAAATATTCACAGTAATTTTATAGCTTTACAACAGCTAACATTAGACTTCCAACTAAAGTTACGTTACACCACTCTGCCGCTGTCCTCTCATGTACTTGCATTGTCTGGGCTCAGAGAGCTCCAGCTTCAGGCATAAGTGAAGTTGTCCTCCACCACACTAATGCCCACTTTAGGAGGATGCTGGAGGGGAAAAGTCTGTAAAGTGAGCAACGTTTTTAGCATTTTTCAGAATGCAGTGGGTGGAGTTTGGCTCTGGAATATTCAAATATGACTTGCCCAGGAAAATGTTTTTTCCTCAGAAGCTCAGAGTTTAAAGGAGCATTTCTGACATTTCTTTAAACAGTGAACTAGTTCATTATATCAAAGCAATCAAATACATTACAGTACATTTGAAAATAAGATTTGACATTATTTATAAGATTTGACAATATTTTGTGGACCCAAGACAAGACCTTTTGTAATAAAGATGTATCACAAAATGATGCCAGGGTGGCCGATGACCTATTTTAGGGCTGAACCTGGGAGCTTGGTTAAGATAAGGACTAAGAGTGTAACTGCTGTGTAACTAGACCTGAGTTTCATTACCAACTCTAAAACAAGAGTTTTTTCAGTAAAACAGCACCGTTAACTCCTCTCATATTTATACAAATCATTAATCTGATTTATATCAGAATCATCATTCAGAGGATACATATTAGCAAATGGTGACAGAGAGCATAAAGAGCACAATGACCATTATACTGAAGTCATATCTACACTGATGTACAGTATGGAACACATTGTTTACTGTTTTTATAGGGACTTAAGGGTGTATGGTTCAGCCTACTCCCCTCCCAGCAAGTCTAATAGAGGCAATTCCCCCCAGGTTGTGGACTGCTGGACTGAGTTTTCACTCCCTGAAAAGAAAACAACTCATGATAGGATTGAGTAGAGTTTAGGATTCCTTGTATCAAATATACTTTGTAGAAAAGTTCTTCATTTTAGCAGCAATGATTCCCTGGCACTGGATAGATGTGAGTGCATGATGAGGGAGGGGCCTGGTGGGAGCATTTCATATGTTGGCTACAGTGAAATCTGACTCTTAGCTTCAATCCAGCACTTCGCCTACATTCCAGACAGACGGCGTCATAGTCTTTCTGTGGAACTCACTTGTGTTGGATAAATTACAGCTTACACCCCTGCTTCTCAACAAGCCGTCCACCCACCCCTCAGTCTCAGAGTTCAGCTTGTGTTTCCCGCTCCCCTGTTTGAAAGGCTGGAGATTGACTGAAGAACTGAATCACCCTTGTGCAGTGGTTCTCAACCATAATATGTTAATAGTCTATTCTGAATGTTATTCCCAATGGAATTGGAAGTGTTCTGACTAGAGTTGTCAAAACTATTAATACTTGTTCGATACCATGTTTTGAAATGATCTCTGTTAATTTCACCTTTGATAATATCAAAAAGTACCGAAGCAGATCTATAATTACATTTAAAACCAAGACTGCTCTAAAGAAACATCATGGAAGAAAATCAACTGTTCCTCAACCTGTGGTTTTTCGATCATTGTCCAGAAGCGAACCGATAAGCCGGTTAGTGACCTGTTGCTGTAGAAATGTAATATAGAGATGTTCACCATGGCAAGTCTCGAAGTACTATGGAGCATGGACATTGAGAAGAAGGTGCATCAAAATTGGAGAGTAAACAACTCTGAAAATAATAAAAAAGGAAAGAGAAAAGGGAAGAAACAAATAAAGTAAAGTGTTAAATATTTATAAATTATGAAAAAATATTATATATTTATTATTAAATAAATCAATACTTCAATAATACACATTTGTCAAATAGTACCAGATATTGTACTCCTTAATTTGTTCCCTTGGAAATCTGTATGAAGATTCAGCATCTGCTCTCTCTCACAAGGTTCCCATGGAAAAACCTTCATACCACAACTCCTGAAGGATGGCAGAAACATTTTGTTGGCTTAACTTAACTCTGTTTGCTTAACATAAGAAACCAGCTCTAAAAGATCTGAAAATCTTTCATAACTGAAAAAATGTGGAGGGTAACATTTCACACCAAAGTTAATTTTGAGGAAAAAAGAAACTGATTAACAGTCAGGGTGTCTGCAACAGTGTGGGAAAAGTGTTTGAGAACTGAGGATAGTTGTTTGTTGATGCATGTCAGACACTGGTGCTCCTGAGGAGATGGCACTTAGCCAGAGCAGAGGCCAAGCAAAGGTTCAGTCGGAGTTTATAACTTATACTTACTAATAATATACACACTACTTTTGCATTACTCAGGAATGCATTAACGAACATTGATTGAACAGGCATTCTGCACAGATATAATCTAGTAAAAGAACCTGACACAGTGAGACACTGGAAAACAGGAGCAGAGTCGATGTTCTAAACACAATGAACACATCAGATGCATAACAACAACAATCAGATAAGTTGTTACCCTGGGTTAATGTAACTTATATAAATGAAATACTGCAACTGACTTAATTAGCCTTAACTTAAGCTTTTTAAACAGATTGTCTTTGATGATTCTCAGTCATTCAGGTCATTGTATCTTCAGAAGTTGTACAAGTGTACATAGGAGTTTAAACAGTTTGTTACTCATTGAATTTTAAGAGAAACGACAGGTACATATTCTCCATTTACACACAAAACACTGGAACTTCACCACAGAGGCCTACTGGATAACTAGTCAACACTAGGGACAATTTAAGTAGATGGACAGCTTAAACTGATTACTTACTGCTACTTTACCTTTTAACATTATTTACAAACTACAACAATAATAAAAAAAAATTCTGAGTTTTATGTTGTTTTAAATTTTTTTATTTAATTTTATGCTCTTACTAAACTAGAAACAGTTGTAAGCTGTTAAGTTGTAATGCAGAGCTAATCACCGTCACATACTGACAACATGGTAATAACATGATATGAGACATAACAACCTGAGCAACAAATCATGATGAGTAGATTGATTATGGACTAGGATGCTGGTTCTGGGTTTTTGTGCACTGAAGTTGAAATATTTTTTTTTTAATCTACAATGATCTCATACATGGCCTCTGTGAAATGTGACCGTAATCAATGTCAAGGGAGGAAGGGAGAACTTCAATCCATGGCCCCCTAGTCCTACTGATGGATCAGTTTGTTTGTAAAATGTCATCACCATGTGTAGAAGATCCCAGCGAGCTTGCTGGGTGGATGATGAGAGTGTCTCTTAGGAGGGCAGCATGTTCAGAGACTGGCAAAACCCCTTTGGCATTCCCTGATGACTTTATATGAGGGACCCCCAGTCACTCAGGAGTACCATTTTGAGAGCAAGTTCCTCTGCAGGCTACTCCTTTTTAGGGGCTCCTGTCTTCTTCTTTTCATTTTTCCTCCTCTGGTCGGCAGCAATGTCAAGACCATTTCACAGTGTTTTTATATGCTAATATCATACTACAGCAGACTGACTGAAGCACTTAAGCCTTGTGCTTTTCAGATGTGAAATTAACTTACTACTTTGAATGAGGTTTGTAGGGTCCAAGCCAAAGTGGGCTGGGGGTCATGCATGCAAAGGATACATTCCCTGAATTGAGCTGAATCTCATGATATAGACCAGTCCTATTTTTGCGTGGAATTATTTTTTCTAATTTGCAAAACATTCTAAACCAACTTTTTTGAAATCTTCCTAGGGTTGATGTTGTTGATGCTGTTCAATCTGATCAAAACTAAATACAGAATTTATCGACTCACAAACACTATAAGTAACGAAAAATGTAGTCAAAATGGGAAATGCAGTAAACCATGGTAATGAGATAACTAAAGTGTGAGTACGTTTTAATACTGCGAGGCCAAAAGATTCAAATATGTTCTTTACTGAATACAACCTGTGAACTGAACTGAGGAAGCTTCTTGGATGTGAATATGAACAATTTATCATTGATTGTAAGGCAGTTCTAACATTTCACATAATGACATGATGTAGTTGCCATTAACCACTAGTCAATAGAAACATAGGGCCATAAAGGAGCCATGGTGCAGGGAGTGTGACGATGCACATTTGGTATTTTGGTGACGAGGTGTGCCTGGTGCAGCTAAGAGGGGGAAGGTTTGAGATGAACTGGCGATGATGATTGACTCTTTGTGTCAAGATTTACTGCAAAAGAATACAAACTATGATGAGTATATGTTATACCAGAGATTAAAGTCTCAAGTTCCTGTGTGTGATGTGGCTTTCTGGCTTTCATTACACCTGTATGCAATCCCTCTGGGTCTACATAAGTGAACAAAACATTGACTCAAGTCCAAGAATGCGTATCCATTATTTTGTCAAACAAAAGTTCAGCTCAATTTTCCACGAGCTGTGTTTTACAAAGCGCTTTAAAACTAAGATATTAAAGCTGATTCATTTTTCATCTTTTGTTTATAAGAAGCGCATTTTAGGAAGGCGGAAAACAGAAACACCATACTACACCATAAATTACACATTATTTATGTAATGCTGAAGTCTGTCTTTGTTTGAATGACCAAACAGGCTTCCAGATTGAGTCGTATATGTTACACGCTCCTATCTAATTCCAGCTTCAGGTATCCATTCACCACTTTGCAAAAGGTGGCATTAAGGTTACAGGGCTGTAGATTCATAAATGAAGTAATACACTAGGGTTTTGTTTGAAAAATGCCTGGGAGGGGATAGTGTTTGGATCCTCTGTTGGAATGTACGCTGCTGTAATTCTAGCCATGTTTTGGTGTGAAAAACATATTGTTGCACTGTGGAGCAAAGTGCACCGCTCTTCCCTGCAGGACTGGATGTTGGACTGGATGTCTGACTTCTGCAGCAGAGAGCAGACTGTACTTTGACTGGGATACTAATTGTACACAGTGAATAGGCCTACACATTTCAGCTACTTCACATTGATCATGTTGGTTTATGTGGCAAATATGGGCAAACCAAGATGGTTATTATTTTAACAAACAGTATGTGCATTAACTTCGAAAATCTATGGAACAAAGTGAAAAAATGGATTGTTTGTTGGTCATTTCCATTTTTCATTGTACTTATGGGCCTACAATTCGGAAATAAAGCAAAATAATAATGGTATCACTGTAATAATGATCATAATAATAATAGTAAACATAATAAAATAACAACAATGATAAAGAGATAAATATAAGGACAACAGCAACATTCAGTAAACTAGCAGTACTGAGCTTTTGAATTAAGCTCTGAGTCATATATAACACATTTTATCATTGCCTTATATAATGGAAAACTGACGTGTGAATATTTCTGTAATTAAAGGTTCTTCTTACTATGACAACGTGCGTCCCCTATCCTACCCGGATGCTGACGCAGTCCTCATCTGCTTTGACATCAGCAGACCAGAGACATTAGACAACGTGCTTAAGAAGGTGAGTGTAAGGGTGGTCCTCCATGTTGTAGTTAAAGATTTTCCCTCCTCTGGTCTCCTGCTGTGTCATGTTGGGTCTTGTAGGGATCCATCCTGGGTCTGTTTTACTCCATATATAGTAATGCATTTACATGCATTTTTATCCCCCGCCATATAATGCAGGGGATAGAAGGATCAGTATGTTTGACGTCTGTAATAATCATCATAATCATTTTCTTTCTAGAGAAGAACTTGCAGACTATTAGGATTTTACTTTACATGAGACTTAACAGTTATGTTCATTGGACATAGAAGTAGTGCTTTTTCACATTTGGGGTTTCTTTAAATCTAAATTTTGTTTCTGTGTTTTAAATAAATAAATAAACTTTGATTGTACCCTTTTCTCTTTCTCTTTCCTATTCAGCCAATCAAATTAGATTTTCATGTGTGGGAAATAATAACACTTCAAATGACTGATCTGCTCACTAATGTTTTTGGGTGCCAGGGGGGAATGTCATCTCTTGATGACTCTTATTTTACCTGATGTTGTATTTACTAATTATTCACACCAAAGTCAGTTGTCCATCATGGTTACATGATTATTTATCCTCCTGGTCTTTGTGCGCTCTGTCCAGTGGAGAGGAGAGATTGAGGAGTTCTGCCCCAACACCAAGATGCTGCTGGTAGGCTGTAAGTCAGACCTCAGAGCAGACCTCTTTACCAGGTCTCACAGCAGACACACTCCAGTATCATATGACCAGGTGGGTAAATATCTTCCACACTTCCACACAGTAGACACGTGACACAGGTGTACTCAGCATGTGTTTAACCTATTACACTCAAAAGAGTAAACAAGGTGGTTTGTTCACTTTGTATTATTTTTTATATTCACTTAACTTAAAATACTTGTATTTGTGAGGTTAACATATATTTTTTTCTAATTGAGTCGGAGTAATTTCTTTCGTTATCTGTATGAAATATGAGCTGCCATGAAACGCTTGGGGCATTCAAAAAACAGCCCTGCTTTAAAATATCTGTGGTTGATAGATTTTGGGTAGGTGGAAGGGGAGTGATCAAGCCAGTAACTACAAACAGCTGTATTGTGAATGTGATAAACTTGACATATGGAAGTGAGGATGATGGTTGGGATGATGGGGGCATGTAGTGGCAGAAAGTGGCTTTCAAAAGAAAGAAGAAAAAAGCCAGTGGTGATCAAGGGACGACTAATGAATCATGCAGCTCGGCTGAATCTGATGAAATGGTCTAGAGAGTCAGGTTAGATCGAAACCAGAGAGTGGAAAATCCGATAGACGAATGGAAAGTCATACTTGTGTTTACTGAGAACTTCCATCTTTTAATGATGGCTAAACAAATTGAAAAGCGTATTGCAAAGTACTTGATAAGTGCCTTGACAAGTGCATACTTGTACATGCATTGAGCAAAGTACAAAAATATGCTTTATTGAAAATGAATAGTATGGATGGTAAAAATGTTTAAGTCCCTGTAACTGGCTCAGCTCCTAGACATCGGAGGGTTATATCCTGAGTGCCACTGTCTGTCTCAATGGAAGATAAAACAGAGCTGAAAGGAGGGAAAGTACTTAATGCAAGTCGAATTACTTCGAAAACAAATGGAGAACGAGCAGAAACACTTTCAGTAGTCATAGGATTTGATCAATTTCTTTAATAATTGAACTTTCTTTAATAATTGAACTTAATTATAACAGTTAACTTCTATTGATTAGATATACGTTAAAAAAATCAAATGTAAAACATGTAACCTGTAAGTTTAATCGTACAGGTTACATGACGTACTTTAGGCATGCTTCAATATGTATTGTTGATCCAAAGTATTTTCTTGATTTGTCCCAATTCACAATCATTGTGTTACTCTAAAGTTCATTAAGTTACATGACATGATTATTTTTTGCTTTTAACTAACAACATAATTTCGTGGAACAATTTGACAAAAAACAATTAAATGTGTCAATTCTTTGAGTGGGTAGGAATGTGTCCATCCCACATTCATATAAAACATCTGTGTGTTTTGTTGATGTTGTCAAAAACCCTCTGTTTACTGTTAAAGGTGCTGTGGTACTAGACTAAATTATACTGAGAGCTGTTTTCATTACACACGTAAGGCAGCCAGAATATTGGGAAGACCCCTGAATACAATGTGTCCAGTACAACATCATCACTGACTGAGCTACGTGATAAAATGCAGAAGTGAGGAATAAAAGTCACGTTTGAAACAGCAAACATAACCTGTAAGTTCATTAGCTGATCAATTGTGTTGATTAATTGTGTCTATGGACAAATCCAGGGGTGCCCGTCTATTCAAGTCATTGAGAGCTTGAACAGCTCCTCTGCCTGACTTCAGCTAGAACAAAACCTCCACCATCCATTTGTTAAATATTTGTGTTGGCTCTAATCATCAGTATAAAGACTTTACTAAGTTTTAGGAATGTGGAGCATCATTTCGACACACTCTTAATCTTTTTGGTGTTTCTTGTCCCAGGGCTCCAACACAGCCAAGCAGCTGAGCACCCCCTACCTGGAGTGTTCCTCACTGCAGTCTGACAACAGCGTCAAGGACATCTTCCATGTGGCCACACTGGCGTGTGTCAACAAGAACAACAAGAACATGAAGAGGAGGAAGTCCTCCAGAGCCACTAAGAGGATGTCTCACAGCGGAGGAGACATGTCCCCTGTAGCATCAACACACTTTCAGCAGACCAAAGCTAAGAGCTGTGCTGTTATGTAAACACAAATACTGATACAGA
This sequence comes from Hippoglossus hippoglossus, assembly GCF_009819705.1. Taxonomy (NCBI): domain Eukaryota; kingdom Metazoa; phylum Chordata; class Actinopteri; order Pleuronectiformes; family Pleuronectidae; genus Hippoglossus; species Hippoglossus hippoglossus. Next base: position 23,837,233 of record NC_047171.1, read on the forward strand.
CACTGCCAAGGACAGAGCATGTGGAGGGTCAGTCCTGCAGTCTCTGTGGTTCTAGATGTCATTTAAACTTGAAGCAGGTGTGATGACTGATTTCGTGCAATGATTGAAAATGCCCAATGCAGACTTTATGGAGACAGGACTGGGAAAGTACATAGTTCATGTGTAAATAGTGTTTCAATGTGCCATCACATGCAACTACAGAGAGCTGCCGTGGAGACAACACTAAGTATCTTACTAAAGTGTGTCCACTAGAACATCCTCAGCGCTCCTCGTCACAGTGGAGGATGAACAGCATTCTTCCAAGATGTATTCCTTCATTAAAAGATGGTCTGACATGCTGTAGGTTTAGCCTATTCAGATTGACATTATTTTGATACTCGTGAAACCATTCAATGAGCTCTTGGGTCCTGTAGCTGAGGACAGTTTCTCTTTTGGGTACCTAGGGTACACTCAGTAGATATAAAGACAGTTTTCCCTGAACTAGATCCAGATGATCCCACTTCAACACCAGTTAGAGGTAGAGTGGTATGCACTTATTCAGGATCTTCAAATCTTTCAATCTTAGAAAGGTAAGTCATCAGGAGATGACATAGTCCCCTGGCAAACCCAAACCATCAAAAGCCACCATTTCAAAAATACGTTTCATGAAGAGATACCAAATGATTTTGATGATTCTGCTGTGGAAACTGAAGAACGACTGAAAGACTGACTGGGGGGACAATGAACACTTTGGATATCTGTGACTCTGTTTTGTTGGCACTCCTTTTTACCTTTTTGTTGTGGTGTATAACCTGTTCAGCCAGACGAGTTGACATATCCTACTAGGATTCCTCTGAGGGTTGAGAGGCAGGAAGGTGAGGTAGAATGATTAAAGGATACTTTCTTTGATGTTGGGATATCAAAGTCTTGCATGTGATGATATAATATGTAATGTTTCTGGTGACTTTTTGTGTACCACTAATCTTTGTTAAAAATGTTTTGTATTGCCAAGATAAATTTAGTTTATAAAAATGTTGCTGCTTCATGATTTTGCTCAATGGAATATATCCTGGAATAACAATCGAAAGTCAACACTAAAGAAAATGACTTAGTCGACCCTGGATTTACACTGTAGTCAAGCGAAATGATTCCATAACCACTGCAAACACTCAATGCCCTCAAATCTTACTGTGTTGCACACCACTGCCAATTCAGCACTTTCAGCTTTTTTATATTTGACCTCCAGCAATTGGGCAATGCTCCAATATTGTTAGGGTGACATTTTGTGAAGACATCATCGTGATGTCATTTATACCATGATGAATGATTGGTTAATCTTAATAGGCTGTTGATCGTAACCATAATGTGACTTTTAACAAAAGTGATTGCATTTCTACAGTATATGACATCATTTTCTGACTTCATAGTGACATCATGATGATGTCATTCCTACCATATGATCCTAAATTATTTTTCGATCTATGCAAGCTGCAGATCTTGCCTACAGTCCTATAGAATTTATAACCGTGATCACTTAGACTATATACAGAGCCGTGTTTATTTAACTTAACACTGTACATACAGGTACTAAATGACTCATAAAAAAACAATTTCTGTGATTGATTTAGAACTTTTAATAAGCCCAGTGAAGAAGAGAAGAGCATAGTAACAATTTTAAACCTGTTATCAGATATACAGACAGATAACAGGTCTGTGTGAAAGCAACACAGATTTAGATGAAGGCTGAGATACAACAGCGCTGTATTAGAACAGAATAGTGCAAGGGCTGCATTTTTTTACACTTTAGCATGACTGGTTTTAAATTTTGGAGCTGTCTCTAGGTTTTGCCCCTGGCTGGTGAAATATCAGCCGTCTCTCTTCTCAGCATCCTCACAGAAAAAGGCCTGCAGAGCCTTCTCCCGAGATACGTACTTGATGCTCTCTATCTCACCGCCACGGTTACTGGTCTTCTGGAAGTGGAGCTCTATTATGTCCTGCACTTCGTCCTCGTCCATGATGTCCGTGATGTCCTTGATGTCATTCAGGAGGATGGTTCGTTTCGGAGAGCCACAGAAGGTCTGTCAGGAATCACAAACATCACTGTTTGTTCCACAGCTTCCTCAGAGTTTTGTTGAGTATTATTACTGATGTCATGTCAAGCTGACAAAAGATGATTGATATTTGATCAATGATCTCGTCATCAATGTGTATTTGTAACTAAAAGGACCCAAATATTTTCAAACTCACTTCAGACTAATAACATGGTTGCCAGTGGCTAATTTGAACGGGTCTAAGATCACATGTCATCAACACTTTGTCAACACGTTGTTTAGGGTTCACACATTATTAGCATTGCGCGTCTACAATGTGTTGTCAACGTCTTGTTTACATGTAGTAAGCATGTTACAAATTGAGTGTTTGGACCGTTTGGCTTTCCGTACAGATTGTTTCTACCCGTGAGTGCTTTTGTGGTTAAATGTAGTTTAGAGACGAGTCAGGGTTTCTGCTGGTGAAATATCATGTAGTGTCTGACCCCCCCATTGCCACTCAGTCGTGTCACAACAACTGAAAGACTCCCTATCACAAAACAGTATGTTGTGGAGTGTGAAAATCGTGGAGTGTGAACTTGGCTTGAAGCACACGAAGCAGGTTAATTTATTAGGTGTTCAAATCCACTTCGGGAGTTTAATTGTGGAAAAGTATGTGACAGGCACATGATTTAAAGGTTCAAAGGGTTGCAGTTTGTCTCTTAATTAACCATGGGTGTGTTTTGGGTAAAATACTCAATAAGCCACTCAGATGGTCGTTGTGCCAGCTCTCATTACCTTTAACAGCCAGATAATGAGCTTTGACAGTAAAATACTGCACGACTGACTTCAGACCAGGTATTTGTTGGCCAATCTCTTTCACTGCCTCAAGATATCAACAATCCAACAATGCAAACGACCACAACTTATTTTAGGACCAACATGCTCTTTGCTACTTAAACAACATGGTTACTGGATGGGAAAATGTCAACTGTTTTGGTCTGAAACTAGCCAAGACATCTGTATAGTGCCACAGGGCCAATTATCATATCATTTTAAATTAAGTTAAATTTGGAAATGTATTATTCTGTTTACATGGTAAAGGACTAAAGCAGTATGTGCACAGTGTCTGGTTTTTACAATGTGATGAGGCTGTGTTTTTAAAACCTCTTCAAATGAAAGAAGGGGTTTTGTATCTTAAGCTGCTTTCAGACACACACTCCAAATAAGAGCCTCTGTACTTTCTCTGCCTGGCCCTCTAGTATAAAGTCCGCAGACAGGCCAGAGGGGCGGATGTGGCCGATGTGAGAAAACATCAGGAGATCCTACGCAGGATTCACCACAAGCGAGTAGGACGTTTCTAACATGCGACAGACCCCCCAAAAAAAGAAGAAAAATATCTGTGAACACATCTGAGCATAAAACCACCTGCTGCGCTGTGCATGTGTGAGGCAAATGTCTGAAAAAAGCTTCACGAAGAGCAGATCAGTTCTTCTCTGCAGGAGGAATACAGGCGACAGTAACAAGTCTCACTGATGTTTCTTACCTGAAACTTACGCAGCTCCTGTTTGTAAACAGGTCCAACCTGGACATTCACTTCCGAATCCAGGTCCACTAGGTACTTCCCTCTCAGGGCCAGGACCTCAGCAACTGTGCGCACACACACACACACACACACACACACACACACACACACACACACACACACACACACACACACACACACACACACACACACACGGAATGTTTGTACTGGTAGACCACCTTCCCACCTTCACAATTACGGTGCACAACAAGGACTCATCATTTGTCAAGCTTAAACACACTTAAATCGGGCGGCTGTGGCTCAGGGGGTAGAGCAGATCCTTCTCTAACCAGAGGGATGGCAGTTCAATCCCAGTCTTGTCCATTCCATATGCCGAAGTTTCCTTCGAACCCCAAATTAAAAAAAAGTGCTGCCCATGGACTGTATGAATGGGTGGATGTAAAGCTGGGCTGTAAAGCGCTTTGAGTGGTCATTTAAATACAGACCATTAAAGGTCTCAGCACTACCTCAGGCAACCCTGCGTCTCCTCTTCCACTCTGGTCACAATTCCCGCCCTGCTGTTACATTCACCTTCTTGTATCTGATATAATAAGCAAAAATGTCAAAAGGGCATTGACTTTTTTAAATAGCAGGGGGGATTTCCCCCATCCCCCCATAAAGTACGACCTAGGCTTTGAAAATAAAGCTAACTCAAAGTTATTATGAATCGCTGACCATAAATTTACTGACAGTTGTTTTTCAAGGTGAAGGCCAAACGTGCAAATTATTAGAAGTGTGTTCAAGGAAGAAGGTGAGGATCATTTCGGTTGGCTAACAGAGTGTCACTGTGTTTACGTATTTTTTTTAATTCAAAGAAATGAACTTGTCCACTTTGATTGCAGAGGGTTTGAGGCCCTGCTGGCACTAACAATGTCTCCACTGTGGAGAACACTCTCCTGCTAGGGACAGATGTTTATAAAGGGCTGGTGTGACATGCTGGCTGAAATGAGGACGAGAGGGAACTTCGTAACAGGGCTCGATTACTTTCAGCGTGTGTTTGAACCCTGCGTTCTCAACAACAGAGAACGGTCGCATGGCCGCTGCTATAAAAACTCCTGCTAGGACACGGTCTGAATTATTTGCAAGTGGCAGCTTAAATGCCGCGGGGAACTGGGTTTGCACTGAACTTGTTTTTTCGTGTTATTCCCATTGTTAGAGGACATCACTCTGGTGATGCCGTTTCAAACGAGTCAGCATGTTCGATGTGCCACCAGCTACATATCCAATAGCAGTGTCGGCTTTTATACTCTGACAGCATTTTTGCAATGGTTCCAGTGGTGTTCACAGGAAGCCTTTGAATAAGGGAGATGATTTTGACACACACTCTAAGTGGGTCGGCTAACCAATCAGAGCTGACTGGGCTTTTTGAAAGGAAGGCCAAAAGCTACAACGTAGCATTTCGAACAGGAAAATCCACTCTATCTCCAGCTCCATCCTTAGTTGCACTGAAGTTTTGCATTGTCTTAGAACGTTTGGATAAGAGAGCTGTACCTCCAGGGTGAAGAAAGGTGATGAGTCCTGTCCCGGTGTTCTTATCGTACTCCACCCCCTCCACCTCTCCTCCTCCTCTGCTGGGCCGAGAGAAACTTATCTCCAGTCGGTCCTTCATTCTCTCCTCTGGCATGGAAGGAGGGATGCTGGAAACCTTGAGCTCCTTTCTAGAGACATCAAGGTGGACCTACATTGATGACAGCACACACAGTAAAGGGGAGTTAGCAAAAGTACTCGCAGTAGAGTGTTAACAAAACCATATTTACAGTAGGTTATTAAATTACAGGATGACACATAAAGCGTAATTGTTCTGTAAATCAGTATTGATACTAAGGAGAGGTGTGTGGCCCACTCTTTGTTCATTCTGTTGGTTGAGCACAGAATGGATACAATACAATATGCAACACTGAAATAAATGATCAAAGTAGACTAAGATATACAGGGACATACATTACCACTGCTTCAAGACTTACAGTGGCTTCAGAAAGTTTCAGATCCCTTCACAGACAAGACCATTTAATGGAAAAAATCTAAAACTGCAATCTCTCAGGCACAAAACCAATCCGAAACCTCTTAAGTAGTGATTACAGCTTTCAGTCTTCTTGGGTATGTCTGCAATTTTGGCACAACTGAATTTGGGCCATTTATCTCATTCTTCTGGACAGATCCTCTAATGCTACAATAATACATTCATCCCTCCCTCAGTTCTAAACTTAACTCCTAATATACACAGGTGCCCTTTGAAACTATGTCCAACCAATTAAATCTGCTACATGTGGATTCCAATCTAATGGTAAATGGTCTGTATTTATATTAAGGGTGCTCCGATTGATCAGCTACTGATTGTATCGGCCGATATTCCCTCTGATTAGTTTGATCGTGATCTTTATAAAAGCCGATTAGAGGAGCCAATCAGAGGAGGCAAAACATTCAACTCTCAACAGAGATGAGAAGGAATTGAGAGGTCTCACTCGTTTTTCAATGTAATTTTTTTTCCTGGAGCTGACTGTGGAAGTAGCTGATGAGTGACGCATCTTGCTTCTGTTCTCATCTCTGTTGAGAGTTGCACATGCGCAGTATCGATTAAACATGACAATGGCTGCATCGTGGCCATTGCCGGCCTGGTCACCATTTGCTTCTCTGTGATGCCAATGACATCTCGTTAAAATCGTGCACTTTTAAGAGTTGTTGAGTGAAGAGAAACTTTATAAACTTTGAGAAACGCTGTCTATCTAATCAATTCTTAATTGTTGAGCCTTCTTGTAAATTCGACAAACTTTATACAGGAAGTTATTTCTTTCTTTGTCTAAAAAACGTTTCTGTGCGTTTGTCCCAGTATGTTGTCTCCGTAGTGTTGTCGTCGGGTAAAAATGCATTTCGTCTTTTTTTTCTTTTTTTAACACATCTCATCTTTGCAAAAGGTGTGATGTATGAGTTTATTTGCATATAGAGTGGGGGATTCTATCATGAGTAAGGATTTTTGGGGCCGATCACCAATCGTTTGAAGTAGTATTGGCCGATACTGATCACAGAGTCTATGGCTCTGTTTATGCCTGATTAACATGCATGATGGGTGATCCAGTGACCACTTATGATCTGATTTCTCTTCTCCGATCTATATGCAAATAAACCCTACAGGGCTGAATCCTACCCACAATTATGTCAGTAAATGTCCATTATTACTGCCAAGTTGTTCCTTTTTTTCAATTCAGTGCCTCACAAACTCCTGTATCAACCTGTGTCTGTGTCACTTGTTTCACCTGCGCTGTCAGAAGCTGCAGGATTTGAACTGAACTATAGGACAAAAAAATGCATTAATACCAGAGAAAGGAGAAATGTGCGTCTGTTCGCACCACACAATCATAATCCTAATAAGAAATTAAAATTATTAAAATATCGTAAATAAATAAAACAAACAAAATAAACCACCTAAAATTGCTTTTGAATAAATATTTAACATTTGGCTCAGGGCAGGGATGGGCTGACAGCCTGCTATGCACAGACTAGCGCCACATACAGGTGATGAGTTCCAGTAAAGAAGCTATGAACGGACGACGCTGCAATTAAACACAACACCGAAAAGTATTTTTAATGATACAGGGATTATTAATAATTAATTATTTCCCCCCTAGGCACCTGAGTGTGTGTGTGAGCACTACGCCCTGAATCCACCTCGCTCCATGAGAGATGAGAGAGGAGAGTAGATATGAGGGGAAAAGGTTTATATCAAAAGATCAATCCTTTTTATGAATTGATACCTGATCATTCAGATCAATTTTAATCAGAGAATAGTTATTTTAAACTCAGCCCTATGTCCAACCAGCAATTCAGAAATCAGTAAATTCTGACAGGGCGAATTAAATAAACGTGATTGGCAGATTAAAATGGCACAGACTAAAGTTGACTCCGAACTTTAACACAATTCTGTGTAGGATTCAGCCCTGTAGTGTTTATTTGCATATAGAGTGGTGAAGAGAAAGCAGATCATAAGTGGTCACTTGGATCACCCAAGGCGATGGACCCCCTAATCGGTATCGGCTGACGCTATTTCAAGCGATCGGCCCCAGAAATCCTTTTTCGGAAAAACACGTTAATTTATAGAGTCGCTTTTCTAGTCTTGATCACCACTCAAATAAATTGAAATTCACTTGTTCACATACACATTCATAAAGTGCATCTATGTGCAACACTTTAATCACACATTAATCACACACTAACGTCTCAGCCGTTCAGGGACAATTTGTGGTTCAGTATTTTGCTCAAGGACACTTCGACAAATGGAATGGGGGCGACCCGGATGGAACCAGCGACTTTAGGGGACAATCAGGTCGGGGCGGTAAAACGACAGAGATAATTATCTCAATATGACTTTTCCTCGATAGAACTTTAAGACGTGTCGATATAACGTCGATAGAACTCATTCCATCTATGTTTTGGCAGACAACACTAACAGCCAATGATAATGTGAATAGCGCCGCGCCGAACCAATCATGTGGTTGGAATAAGGTTACAGCCACGTCAGGTTAGGTTGACCCAAACAGCACAGAGTGTAGTAGGAGCAGCACACGTGCTAATGTTTGAGCTCCTGCATAGAGGTGGACGACTCTGCATTGATGCAGTGACTGAACATAATCGATTCATGTTTTCTGCTACGTTCATTGTTTTCCACCGCTGAATGATTATAGCCAGCGCTGCTTCAGGATCAGGACAGACGCTCATTAAAGGTCCGGTCCTCCTGTATGTCTCTGTCGGAGTCTGCTTCCTCCTCTGACCTGCGCTCACTTTACACTTTAACATTAAACACAATCACTGATCACTAGTTATTAGGACACGTACAAGAATGATGTTTACTCTGTGTTTGTTTGATTTGCTCTAGAGTTTAGGAGACACGTGTAACGTAACGTGACGCACAAAGTCAGAATATCAGTCGAATCATCGATTAACAACAATTTTAGAATATAAGACTAGATGGTGAATATCCCATGTGATTATCAGTTCGTGTGTGAAGAGGGAGAGACAAGCACACACACACACACTCATACACACACACACATACACACTCATACACACACATACACACACACACTCCTGCAGACAGAAGTTCTTCCCGCAGATTATGACTAGCGATGTGTTTTAACTTCACTGTTGCAGATGAAGTTAAGCCCTGTAATGCGTAATACGTAATTTAATCAAAACCGGATGGATGTGACCGAAGTCTGTGATGCCATGGCAAAGGGTCTGAATACTTTTGTCATGGAGATTTCAGTTTATCATTTAACAAAATTTCTAAAGACACATTTTTATGCATTAAATACAGTCAGTTGGATTCAGGTTACTATCTGACAGATTTCATGAAGAGCCAATTTTCAGTAATCAAAACTGTTGCTGTCTTAAAGCCTTGGCCAAGGTTTAGTTTTGGAAACTATATCCACATACAGAGTTTGTGTGTGTGTGTGTGTGTGTGTGTGTGTGTGTGTGTGTGTGTGTGTGTGTGTGTGTGTGTGTGTGTGTGTGTGTGTGTGTGTGTGTGTGTGTGTGTGTGTGTGTGTGTAAAACACTACTTATCACAGTAAGAATGTACCTCAAACTTCACAGCAGGATCCATGGTTATGCGTTTTGGTTTCACATTGAGACTCTTGCCCTCATAGGACACGGAGCACTTGGGCATCTTCAGGATCTGAGAGGCCACTGGAGAAGAGAAAACATGACAGATATACTCATCACAGTATGTGATGTATCACAGTATGTGATATATGGTGTGGTTCAAGTCCGGCTTTTGTACCACTATTGTATATTTTCAGCATTGCCAAATGACAAAAGGCATTTTTATGTTCTGATGCATGTTCACAGCAGCACCCCCTGCTGGTGGAATTATCACACTGAACAATTAAGGAGGGTGCCACAGATTTGTTCTGCCACTGACGGTGGTTTCCAACTGGGAAATGAACATCTTAAGTAACATGAAGTTCATTTACAGGTGATTTGATTTACCTCTGTGCAAAGAAATGTTAAATCATTCTTTAAAAGGTCCAAACCACTTTCTAAAATATAAGTTTATGATCAATTAGACATTATACACACACACACACACACTATTCGTCACTAGCTGTTGCACCAGCACCAGCACCAGTACCAGCAGCAGCACCTCAGACCAAACCTCTGAACTCCCTTCCGACACAACTCCTCCTGTTCTTAAGGAGGGACTCACATGACCTTGCTTATACTATACTATATCTTTACATTAGAAAAAACTGTTTGCTGCTATATAGTTTAAAATCTTGTATACATTACCCTAAATTTCTAGTTAAGCCATTATCTTTAACTCAACATTATTTATATATAGTATATATAACTAGTGACTGATATATTATATCATATATTTTATTATGATACATGCATCATATACCCTTTACACAGAATGTCTTCTTGGAAACATGATAGTAAGAAGCCTATAATGCTGAGTTGAAGTGTGTATGTTTTTAAATAATTTACCCATGATAAGCTTAAATAAGACAGCAATCAGGGGATGTGATTCATCTTTAACATAAGACAAACAGGGGTTAAGCCTGGTGTATACTTGTGCATATTTGACACAGAGCCAATACCATAGCTTATGCAAGTAGCCTACACTGTTGTGAGAATTTATACTTGTGTATACAATGGTGTGTCTGTGTCACTCTGAAATCAAATCTGCAAAGACTAGTAGGTGGTGGGATGTACGTGCCACTGTGTGTGTACTTCAAACAATAGAAACGAAAACTGAGAGGATCATGTTGGAGCCAATAAATGTTCCACAATATTTACTTTTAGTGAAATTACTGCAACACAGGGAAGAATGATTTGTATGACCATTAAAGTGAGTTTTGTGTGCTTGTCTTGCCATCAAGAGACATGGATGAGACACACTACCTAGCGAATCAATCACAGTTATAGCAGTCTGTCACCACAACCTGTTTTCTGCTTACAACTCTCCATCCTTATGAAAGAAAGTCAAAGTCAAGCAAATCTTATGCTTAAGTTTGCTTTCAGTATTTTGATTTCAGTCACACTGCGAATGCATTATCTTCTTCTTTTCAATGTGTATGTGGGTAGTATGTGTATGTGACCACCAGTCAAGAATACCCTGTTATGCTTTTGGTTTTACTAATATTCACATACACAGGTGAAAAGCAGAACTACTCTGTTATTTTCTCTCACACTAACAGATCAGGTCATGTGTACCTTTCTCCTCCTCGAAGGTGATAAGTGCCTGTCCTCCCTGCAGAGGCACAGTTGATCTCTGGCTGATGATGAACACTCCTCTGATTGGCTGACTGCCATCATCACTTTCCTCTTTTTCCTGAGCGCTGAACCTTACCTCTGTGTCTGGAATCTGGGCATAGATCTGAATAGCAGTAGAGCACAATAATAATGTTCTTATTATTATTTTTCTATGATATTTCAAAGTATTGTTATATTGTCAAGGCATATTGTGGTGTACAATTGTGCAGCATTTCAAGCTGGTGGGCTATCCTGAGGACTTTCACCTTGAATTTCTGCTTCAGTTTGGTGGACTCTGCCCTCTTATTCTGCAGTTCAGCCTGAAATCTCTTCAGTTTATCCAGCAAATCCTGTTTGCGTTTAGAAACTTTCAGGATTTCCTCCTGAGTGAAAGAATCAAATACGAAAATGTAGAAATTACTTCCTTGATCTTCCACCTCACTTCTCCCAAGCAGCTTGTTCTGTAAATATTACACACTTGATAGTAACTCTACCTTTACTGCACACATTCTCTGACTGAAGTCCTCCTCACACTCAGCTCGCTCATTGGCCAAAGCCTTCATCTCCTCCTTGGCAATCTTCTTGGCTTCATCTTCTTCCAGTTTTTCCATTATGAGCCTGGATTTGACATCATCAGCTCTCTCCACTTTAGTCTTAAGAGACAAAACAGGAACAGGGAGAAAAGCTTGACCATTGGGAGGTTTTTAAGAAGACATGGAGAAAGATGGATGATGATGGAGGATTACTACATTTACAGTGACAAACATGACTTGTTCATTATCAATAATAAGGGGTTGAAATGGCGTTTTTGACTTGGTCTTACCTTCCATGTCTCCAGCTCTTTCTTGGCCTCCTCGAACTGATTTTCCTCCTCCATAGCACTGTCCATCTGACAGTGACAAACAACCATGTTAGCAACCGTCTAGATTACTGAATATCCTCAAATACTGGAGCACTTCTTAGCTTGTCGTTTATCGGCCAGTTCATGCGAGTCATAACCTGGCCGACACAAACGAGACTCCGTTTAAGTATGTCAAATTAAAACGGTTTTATCAATCTTAAACTAACAGAGGACGGCCCTACCTACCTGTTTTATGATGATTTTCTGCTTTGAGTTCCTGTTAAAGTGTCGTGAGGCAAAGAGAAAATAGAGAATAAAGCTGCAGTCCCTCGTAGTGGCTCTGAATCAAAAGTGAAACCCAAAGTGGCTCCAAAGCCACGTAACAGAATATAGCGCCTTCTGGTGTGCGGGACCAGAATGTGATTGTTTGCACCAAATGATGAGACACTGGTCGAATCACAACGTCATTAAACTACACTGAAGAATAGTTATTGTAGTTATAGCACCTACTTCATGTCAGTTACTCGATAAAAAACACAAAGTTTGAGATCAAAGGCAAACAATAAACAAGCAAATAAAAGCACAAGGCATCCTAATGTTTAAAATAGTTCGCATTGAGTCATTTATTCAATCGTCCCTAACTTTAATACACAGAGGATTTGCTTCCACCCGGGGGACACAAACACACCCGTCATTCAGGAAGAACTTCTCTGGGCTGTGAGGAGGATTAGTGAAGATTAAACCCCCATAGATCATAAATACACAATATTAAGACTAATCGAATAACTGGAGGTTCCATGTCAACAGTTTTAGTTTCTTTTTCATTTGTTTTCATCTGTTGTGACGACGCTGTTTGGACAGTTGTTATAATACCGCAAGTGGCCACAGTGGATATTAGCGCTGTAGAGCTGAGTGGCAGCGCCGTGTAATACTTGTTCAATGTCTGAGGCTCAGCTTCCTGAACCCATGTAACATTTAGCTTAGCTGCCCGACATCGTCACCACAGCAGCGGCAGAAAACACAGCTCGGAAACATGCTTTGGTTCGAAGGCTCGATTTCTGCTGCCATTAACTCAGCTAAGCAGCGGGGCTTCGTTTTTGTCGTCGTCATTACTGGTAACGTACTTGTATGTGTGTGTCAATTAGCCTGATGCTAACGCTAGCTTGTATAGGTAACAAGTAATAGGGTGCCAGTCAGCTAACCATTAGCTAGTTAGCACGGTCGACCAGCTGTCAACGAAACGAGGGGTGTCGTCACATCGTGACAACGAAAACAAGAAGTCAAACGTAGTAAAACAAACACGATGCTAGCCTGAGCTGTTGGCTAAGGACAGCCTGTAACATAGTCTGTTGTCTTTATTAACCCTGCCAGATTAACTTCACTCCAAAGAGCACAGGCTACGTCACAGCAGCTACACATATGTTAGTCACATTTGATAGTACCCCCTGGCAGGGTGGGTACAGTCGGTTCACACTTGAAGTGATACCATAGCCAGGTAAATGTTATTAGTTTGTGCTGGGCCATTATTGCATCATAGGCAGCAGTAGCAGTGGCGCTGTTCGTCAGCTGTTCCACCATTACGTGACAGGGTGTTTTAATGAATGGGCAGTGTCAACACTGTCACTGTATTCTCAGGCGAAGATGAGCAGTCCGCACTGCTGATGTCCAGCTGGGAGGACGACACAGTCTCAGAGGCAGCACTCAACTGCTGTGTGGCCATTAATGTCGATGCCAAGAGGTATAATGAATTCACTACATGCACAGTGTCTCTTCTGAAGTTTTGTGTGCAGGGGAAGTCACTGTCCTCAAGATGTTTCCAGACTGCTGTCTGGCAGAAGTAAAGCATGATGTTGATCTTCAGTTTTCTGAATCATTGGTGCCTGAGGAGTCTGTTTTTATTCTAGAAAATATGTAGTCATTAGATGGTAGATCGAAATTTAATTGTATTTGAATGGCATAATAATGTTTTACCCAATTTCACTGGTCTTTTAAAAAATGTTTTATATCAGGAACCCTTTTTTCCAATTTACCTTAAATTACTTCTTTCTTTAATGGCAGATCCAGAAGTTTGTTACAAAGCCAATCTTTTTCAGCAACATGTGCAGATTTCTTTTATCCCTAATTGGGAAAAACAAATATCTAACTGCACGTGTCTTGTAACAGTGACCACCTGAGACAAATCCAAACCATCTACCATTCACTATTAATACATGTTGATTTTACTCCCCATCACATCACCCATTCTTTCTGTTTGACTTGTAGGAAACTGGTGTAAATATTATGTACTGTATATGCCCAAAGCTTGAATTTAGCTGACCTGTCTTTACAATTAACTGAAGTATCTCTGCCCAATATTTCTTCTTCTTGATATTATTATTGAAATATTCTGTCATTCTCAGCAAAACAAATAACTTATACATTTTGCTCAAATCCACAACCTATTAACTGCGATCAATCTGATGCGTGTTTGATGTTAATAATTTAAAGAATAGACATGGTAATTTGTATACTATATACATATGGTAGAGATTCATCACACAATGTTGTCATTTTTTTTCAACAGTGAAGCATGTATGCAGTTCTCCCAGTTCTGTATCCTTTTGTTGCTCCAAACAAAATTGGCCATTCCTCTTGGGCTGAACTATTGTGGAACTTAAACAGAAAATTTGTAGAATGTATTGTTTCATCTCTGAGAAGTTATTTATTGCATTCCTGTATTCACTAGGCCAATATATACTGTTGACACAAACCCACATGACAGACTTGTTTTTAATAGGGACCAGAACAGTGCTTCTGGCCTGTGATAGACCATGAAACTGGTTGCCAGCTTCCCAGGCTGTAGGATGCAATAATAAAAAAAATGCGACAATGCAGAAATGCCTATGTAAAAAGTCAGTATTACAATAGTTGTTGGGGGCTTTTTCCTTAAGCCCCCCTGTGTGAAGATCCAGTGGTGTGCATTCCCTCTTGCTTCTTTATTGGGGAGAATGGAATTCCTCTGGAGGTCATCGCTGGGAGTGTGTCCGCCGAAGAACTGATGAAAAGACTCAACAGAGTTAAGCAGGTATGGGCACAAAGGTGGGATTGATCTCACTACTGTTTTCCATTCTTTTTATCTAGCACAAACTTGTGTGTTTGTTGCAATGTGCACTGGAAATGTTTTAGTGAAGAAAATCTCCTGCAGAAACATTTCTAACATAGTTTTGGATACAGACATTTTCCTGTTTTACACCATAAATGCAGGAGCTCATTTAGATGGTAACACATAAGTTTAACTGTATTTAACAACCTCTGTGGTCACTTATTTTGAATGTCACAACTGCTGTCACGATTTCTCTTCCAGCCAGTAGCTGGAGACCTTGTGTTTCTGGGTTGTCTGTCCCATTCTCGTGAAAGCTATATCTCAAAAACGCCTTGAGGGAACTTCTTCAAATTTTGTACAAATATTGACTTGGACTCAAGGATGAACTAATTAGATTTTGGTGGTCAAGGTCACGGTGACCTAACAAAGCACGATTTATGTCTTCTTAATGTGATATCTCTGGAACGCCGTGAAGGAATCCTTTCACATTTGGCACAAACATTCACTTGAACTCAAGGATTAACTGATTTGATTCGGTAGCCAAAGGTTAAGGTCTCTGTGGCCTCATATAGTAGGTTTATGTAACACACCAGTGATGACAAACTTGATCTTTTCTGAACATTCTTCTATTGTTTAATTTGTTTTTGGTTCAGTGGCCATTGGGCAATCTTACATTTACATCATGATATATTGTCCCAATGTGCTTAATTGCATTTTGCTACATTACACTGTATTAATTTCTGAGGACTTGGACAAGATCCTTCAAAATCTGAGCTACTGAATATACATGATGTTCTTTCTGGTAATGATCTTCCTCCCTGTCCTCTAACAGATGCATACTGAGCAGATTGGAGGTGCCACAGTGTTTCCAGAGGCAAGTACTCCTTTGGAGACCAGCTCACATAAAAGCACAGAATCTGCTGTAGCCTCAGCTCCCGCAAAGCCTGTCAGGTCAGCAGCAGAAGCCACAGATCTTGCAGCAGTATCAGGAAGTGCAAAAGGTGAGTGAGCCTGGATCACTCAGATCCTGTTTAGATTTGGTGTTAACATCTGCACTGAGCAGGAGTGTGCTGTCAGGGCAAGGAAGTCAAGCAGTGCTTGACCCGTTAATCTAAAAATAGACCTAAATAAAACAATGTGGAAGTGATATCTCTCGTTAAATCTGATCCCAGAACTGTGCTAATAACAGACATGATGTGGCCTGTTTGTAGTAATCTTTAATTTACACCTTCTTGTGGCAACAGCAAGTTATTGTCTCTGCACTGACAATTATTACCAATTATCAATCCTTTTACCAATAATAAAGGCCTCTCAGTTCGTCACAACCAGATATGTCATATTTTTAACTCTGGACCAGATTAAAGTACATATGTGTGTACATTCAGAGTTGTGCATAAACAACTAGAAGTAGTTCAGTGGAAGTTTTTAAATCTAACTTTTGAAATGAATGAAAAGGTCTGAGTCCACTCATTAGGTAACTGAAGAGCACATCTCATTGTCTGTTTGGTTCCTTTCATTTAGTTTTTTCTAACTTTCAAACTTATGGAAGAGAAATTAGTTGTCCCTTTATATCAAATTCATGAAAACACCAATAAAGTGTAATGTAAGCATTGCAGAAAGAAGAAAGTAATTATTCACAACCACATTCACAATGTGACATAACAGAATGCACACCAGAAAAGACATTTCAGCTCACTGTAATTATAATGTGTATGTAATGCATTCACCATGCCAAAAGTGGTGTCAATCATCATTGTTAACAGTGAAACATGCTGTTCTGGCAGTGAGAGACAATCTTTTTTTAACTGAAGAAGAGAAAAAGGCACCTGAGTCAGTGTTCTCTAAAAAGTTGGAGGAGCCTGTTAAATGAGTAATGTACCACAGAGATGTTGGTGCATGGTCCCTGAAGATTATAAGAAATTGTGTCTTGTTTTTGGAGGCAGGCACAGGCAAGACAGTTACTTTTTAACCTTATGGTTGAGTTCTTTACCACTTTTCAGTGTTTAAAGAGAGAGCAGGCAGTCTTAATGCGTTCAGTGATGTTAATCAGAGATTCAAAAATCAAAGATCTAAGTCTTTTCTCTGCACACAAAAGGCTTACTTCTCTCAAAGTTTGATCACAAATTTGTTAAAACTGTTTTAGTGAGCACTTCACCTTTGCTAAGATAATCCATCCACCTGGCAGGTGAGGTATGTCAGGATGCTGATTAAGGAGCATGATTCTTGCACAGGTGTGAACTGCTCACAATAAAAGGCCACTCTAAAATGTTCAGTTCTGCCATGCAACACAGTGCCACACGTTTTGAGGGGGCAATTGGCATGCTAACTGCAGGAATTTCCACCAGAGAACTGCCCAGGAACTTAATGTTCCTTTCACTACCATAAGCCGGCTCTATCATCGTTTCCGAGAATTTAGGAGTACAATCAACTGGCCTCACAACCGCAGACCATGTTTAACCACGCCAGCCCAGGACCACCACATCCTGTGTCTTCAACTGAGAGATTGTCTGAGATCAGCTACCCAGACAGCTGATCAAACAGTTGGTTTGGACAGCTGCAGAATTTCTGCACAAAAGGTCAGAGATTGTCTCAGGAAAGCCTGCCTGAGTGCTCACGGGCCTCACCGGGTCTGGACCTGACTGCAGTATGTCATCATTAACGACTTGATTGGGCAAACGCCCAGCGTCTATGGCATTGTTCACTTCCCAGATTAGGGCTGCAGGATATTAGGAAAACATGCGATAACATTGTTGAATATCGCGATGACGGGATGATGATATGACTTGCGATAAATAAACAGTCCCTGGCTACGGACACAGAGACTACGGACAGCTCCTGAGCCCAAGGGAGAAGGCGCACAACCTGACCACAGGGCGAAACACAATTCCTGGAAGCTGAAAACATGCAAGTTCTTACATGGCCTGCATAAATGTTACCTATTGAGCATTTTTGGGATGCGTTCAATAGACGTGTACGACAGCAGGTTCCGATTTCTGCCAATATCCAGCAACTTTGCATAGCCATTGGTGAGGAGTGGACCAAATTTCCACAGGCCACAATCAATAACCTGATCAACTCTATGCGAACGAGATATGTCGCACTGCGTGAGGCAAATGGTTGTCATACTGGTTTCCTATAAAACTCAGTGAAACTGTTGTTCAGTGCCTAATAAATGTCTTTCTTCAAGATAAACTGCACATTTAAAAAAAATTTATTCTGTCTGAAATCGTACATCTTTTACTTCCATTCATGAACAATATATAAGTTTTGCATTTATGTTTTTGTTGAGTTTAGTAGATGAGACAGATGATTGCAAACAGAATTCAAGGGTGGATATGGATAGTCTTTGTTTGCTTTGTGCTGACAAGGTGTGGAGTTGCCAGTTAACCCAGTGCTTTCATTTTGTGTTTCTGTTGTTTGTAGCACCTCTATCGAGCTCAGAAGATGCTCCAGTGACTCTTGCAGAGAGTGCTTCTTCAGATGATGCTACTCACTGTGCTCAGAGTGAGGAAAACCTGGATGCTAAAGTGCAAAGGTAGAAGCTCAAATATATGTTCTAGACAGAAAATGTGTTCTGTATTGAGGTGTTGGCACTGTAGTCTTCATCTTTTTAAGCAAAAAATGTCAGCCAAAGGAAAAAAAATACAGCTAAACTTAATTTATGGCAAAAAAAACGATTAGAATTAGTATAAAAGCATTACCAAGCATTAGAATGACTTCACAATAATAAAAGGTTTAACTACAACTAAACACCAGAGTTGACTCGCCTACAATTTGACTTCATGAACAAGATTTAAATTACAGGGTACATAATTCTACCTGTAACAAAGTATAAATGTCTCTTTGTAGAGCTGATACATTGACATAGTCTCGACAACATCTGTGTTAGATAAGCTACACAGTGGGTAGATTTTCCCTCCTTGTTGATGCTGGAATTTAAATCACTTCATCAAATCACTGTCATTATAAATTTCATACTGACATTAATTTACTTATTTTGTGCTCTATAGATAAATTATCAGAACGTCATCTACTTAAACAGCTGCATCAACCAATGATAACTAAACAGAATCTTAACCAACCAACAGTTCAAAGTAGGGCTGCACGATATTAGGAAAACATGCGATATGCGTTAATCTTGTTGAATATTGCGAAGACGATATGACTTGCGATAAATATACAAATTATTAAGTATACAGTGTTAAAGTCTCTCTGCTTTGGTTTCACTGCTAACATAGACCCCATACAGTAAATGGTCTATGCAGACACTGAAAAAAAAGTCCAGGGCAGACACCCAGGGAGCCATGCACAGTTCTACTAAGTCCGCTTACAGTGTACATTTTTGGATCGTGATTTTATTTTTATAGATTTAAATTGTTTTTAGCAGCTCTGTCAGTAATTTACTGCTCTTCTCTGTGTCTCTATCACTCGCACTGCACCAACTGCGTCAAGCCAAACTGAGCGTCTCCGCCATCTCCTCTGGCTCTCCATATATTGTCAAGTTTACAAATGTGGATGTTTTTACCCAGTCTGAGTTTACATGTGTGTCTGAGGAAAAGAGAGAGTGGGACGGCTGATGAATGCTCTGACGAAAAATTTAACTCATTAATAAAAGTATCAATAATTATGTGATGATCAGTGTTGATATTGTGGCGTCATTTCAAACAAATCAACATTTAAACTGTAGCAAGCCAGAGACGTCAGCTGAGTCTGAGAGAGACAGACAAAAAGACCTAAGAGAGAGATAAGCAGAGTCTGTGTGTGTGTGCCGTTACTTTTCCCTCAGGTTCTGGGACTATAATAAAATACAGAATTCTTTTACATAATCAACCGCTTGTAGTGATTAATTTGACCCGGATCAAACGTGATCACTAGAAGTTTCCATAGTAGAATTTAGTCGGGAGGAGGCGGCACTTGACAGAGCCGACTTGCAATACTCTTTCTCTCACTAATATCTTCTTCCGACAATGATTAATTGACGGAAAATCCCGAAAATGATCTGAATACTTTAAATTTATAATCTAGGGCAGCAGGGCTCCATCTAATTTGCCAAATATATTGACATGCAGAGTGTGAATACATGGCACATGGAACGCCATTTATCGCAGTTCAAGCTGCTTTTTGGGATATGTATATTGTGCATGTTGACATCGCGATGACGATACATTATCGATATATCGTGCAACCCTAGTTCATAGTCCAGGCCATTAACTGCTCTGCTGGTAAAAAATTATGACGAATAAAAAAAGTGAAAGAAAGGCCATGCAGTGCTGTAGTCACATTGTCAAGATAAGTGTGTTTATTGTATCATACATTGTTCTATTCTGTTAGGTTAAACAAAAAACTGGAGGAGAGACAAGAGCAAAAGAAGAAAGGAGAAGAAGAGGTAAAGATACTGTTAAGGAATTTTACGTTGTTTCGCCATGCGTTTTACTGCAATAACCTAGCAACATTTAGCTGCTGGTTAAAGAGTGAGGTGACACTTTTTTAATTGTACTAAACATACATTACATCCTTTTGAGCTCACTTGAAGATGTGTTCCCTTTCCTCTGTCACAGTAAAACAGTGTTTCCCACCGATTAGAATAGCATAGTGCACACTATAAGGAGAATTAATCACAGCAGCTGTAATTCTGTTATTGCACTTTTCTTACTCTGGCACTGAAAATGCACAGAAATGACTTGTGTTTGATACATTTTACACAAGCAGCTCTTATACTGACTTTGTGGTGTATGTTTGGGTACGAACAGGAGGCTGAGTGAACACTGAGGTGATTGGTAACTTTCACTTTACTGTATGTCACACTGTCTTATGTAATGAAAAGTGCTGACCTGCTGGAGCAGGTTTGGCAGTAAACCTCAGTTTATACGAGCACAGTCACAGCATTAAATGAGCAGCACTGACCATTAGAGCTTATTTTATTTGTACCTTATATAAGTTTGAACTACTGTACATCATTATTTTGGCCCAATTCAGCCTGTGTGTTTCATGATTCAGACCGAGATCAGAAAGGAAATGGAGCGGCGGAAGATTGGGAAGGACATGCACGACTTAAAAAAGAAACAAGGAGACGACAAGACTAAGCGACTCCTGGACGAGAGGAATCGGGAGAAGGCCGAGGAGAAGGCTGCCAGGGAGCGGGTCAAACTTCAAATCGCCATGGTAACCTCTATCTTCTTAATGTGGAGGAAGTGTGGAAAATGGCTATCTGGCTGCTAAATGATCTATAAGAAATTACATTCAGAAAGGTTGATAATGTTGGGTGGGGCTGATGATGCCTTTTACCTATTAAGTGGTAACGATAACAATATTAGAGAATCCTGAACATAGCTAGTTCATCAACCCCAGAGAGGTGGGAAGGGGACTATGTTTACTAGTTTATTGTTTTTAATTGTTCATGTTTTATAAATGTTTTTTTGGTTTTCTCATTTGTTCTCATTTTTATTTGCTATTCCTACAAACTCCACATTTCCTCCCTGTTCACTTTTACCTGTTTACCTGTAAACCTGGAATCCTAGACTGACTTGGGACTGGTTTTGTATCAGTCTCGAGCGTGTACCTT
This sequence comes from Hippoglossus hippoglossus, assembly GCF_009819705.1. Classification (NCBI taxonomy): domain Eukaryota; kingdom Metazoa; phylum Chordata; class Actinopteri; order Pleuronectiformes; family Pleuronectidae; genus Hippoglossus; species Hippoglossus hippoglossus. The sequence goes on from NC_047171.1 coordinate 23,858,560, forward strand.
ATGAGCTATTATAATATAGTTTCTTATTCTGCCCTTTTTAAGCAAGTGTTGTCACAAATATATTTAGGTGTCAGCTCTATAACTGGAATGATACAAAAGTCTGAATCCATGTAAGATTACCAGATTTAACTTGATCTGTTGCACCTGTCTGTCCTCTCTGTCCTGCAGGACCGAGCTGACAGAGCAGCCCGCTATTCCAAAACCCAGGAAGAGGACAAAGCTGTTAAAGATGCTCTGCTGCAGGCCCGACAGGCAGAACAGGAGGCCAGGAAGGAGACATTGGTCAGGCAGAGGAGGTAAAAAGTCCAGAGACCAAGGAGTGATGTGTGTGTTTGTATATATATATACACAAACTATATATGCTTTAGCTTCCAGAATTCTAGGAAGAGAGGAGAAGGGATTTAAACTTTGACAGCAGCCGCATGATTGACTCAAAGAGACTGGCAGAATCTGATGGGCCATTTAGAAATGCCCACAATCAGCTGATCAATAAGTGTAGAGAGAGTGAGGGATTTGAGTTTGTTTGAATGGGGGTAAAATCTTCCTGACTGAACTTACACTGAGCTTCATTTGAGTTAATATGGAAGGATTTGAAATATCACCCACCACGTTAACAGAGGGGTTGGTATAATATGTATGATAATGTGATCGCCCATAATATAATATGTGTGGTTTTATCTTTTGCCACTCACGTGACTGGCCCATTACAATGTGAGGCCTGACGCTGGAAAGTGTGAAGCGGGTAGCAGCTCGTTCGCGGTTTACCTCAAAAGTAAAGTAAAGTGATAACCAGAGGATCAAGGATCCAACACATATCAAACAATCATCATAACTAGTCAGCTAAGGATTTTGCCGTCATACCTTTTTATCCCTTACTTTTGTTAGATGCAGGGTTTGTGAATTTTATTCCCTGAATTTGTTTTGTGTATGTAGTACCATAGCAAGGATACAGTTCCGCCTCCCAGACGGGTCATCTTTCACCAACCAGTTCCCCTCTCAGAGCACACTGCAGGAGGCTCGTCACTTTGCTGTTCAGGTCTGTCTTACCAATCTGTTTCTAATTAGTCGTCACTCTTCTTTTTGTTTGTTTTTACTGTCTTCATTCACCAGAACCATGAAATAGGTTTGATTTTAAACACAGAACTAGGGATATGTAATTATAATATCATATCATCCCTGAGATTCCCATAAACTCTATTGCCAGTTTTCAGTAGCATTTCCCCTTACCATAGATGCCAGGTTAGCAACTGCACTCATCACATTCAGCAGTGTTGCTTGGCTGAATGTATGGTGAGACATATGGTTTGAACCATTTGGACGGTGGTTTTCACTCAGTGCTTTATTTTCTGATTTAAAGCCTACACGTCTATTAAAGGCCTAGTGTGTAAGATTTAGGTGAAAGGGATCTATTGACAGAAATTTTATATAAAATAATCCTAGTGATGTTTTCACGAGTGTGTTACATCTAAATTATACAAATTGTTGTTTTATTTACCCTAGAATGGGCCCTTTATATTGAAATACTTTATATTTACATCAGGGGGGGGTCATCTCAATGGAGGCCCCCATTTGTTTCTTGTAGTAGGCCAGACTGGACAAACTAAACACCTTTTTGAGTTTTTATGAAAACTGAAGGTTACCACAGGTTCTCTTTCATGTTTGGAAGGGGAGGATGAGATGAGGGGGATTCAGCTGCAACATGAAACTTCATCACTTCATGTCACTAAATTCTGCACACTGCAACTTTAAAGCTTGTTATTGATTGCCTGCAGTATTTTCATTTCTGGGTGTTTCCAGGTTTGTGTTTCTTCACAGTTCCTCCATAAGAAATATTTTGCTACAGAGCTGGACTGTAATCTGACATTAAGCAAGAAAAGTGACTCAAAGAATTGTTTGCGAATGTCTTATTGTTTGCAAATGTCTTATTAAATATTATTAATATATTATGAGCACATGACATCCTACGAAGGTATGTGGCTGTATGTTGGTGGTGTGGGAGCAGGGGGTTCTCCCATTTAGACATGAAAAATAAACTGTCCAATCACCTACCAGTTTTTAACAATAGACAGGTGTTGCAGAATCTTTTGAGTCCAACTTCCAAATGATTCCACATCATTCAGCATCATCTCTGAGTAATGAAATAGTTGTGTAGTGTCTGGGCCAAACTGGGTGTACGTGCAGTGCGTGACGGCTACAATGTTGTTCTGCTTCACTTCCTGGACATCTGTTGTTCACACAGGGTGTGTCTGCTACGTGCCTGCATATAAAAGTAGGCTTATGTACTCAAATTACACAATGCCAGGACTCATGCATCTTCTGGTCGTGCAAATGCTGCACAATAAAACCTTGTTCATTAAATGAATGGATTTAGTCAACAGAAATTAGTGCTTTTTCAAATTATTTTTGTGACAAATTCAAAAGATATTGTAATTTAAACTGTTCATTTTCACTGTCTATTTAGCTGATAACCACCTGCAGGCTTGCAGAGAAAATGGGCGACATTCACTCTTGAAGAGCAGCACGACTTGAGCCTTTGACACGCAGGCAGTGTGGTCACTCCAACCTGATAACATGCGGCCGCTGAAATGAAAAGCTAGATGTGCCTCGAAAAAGTCGTGCGCCGCTCATGCATCCAGTGTGGCCTGGCTGTAAAGTGTGGCATGTGTAACCTTGTAAATCTCTTCATGTCTAATCACTTTTAATGTTTTTGTGCTGATCATGTCTCAGGAAGTGGGAAACCGTTACGGCAACTTCTCCCTAGCAACCATGTTCCCTCGACGGGAGTTCACAAGTGAAGACCTGAACAAAACTCTGCTAGAGCTGGAATTGGCTCCAAGTGCTTCCATTGTGCTTCTGCCGGTGAGCAAACCCGAGTCCACCCTCTGTGTCAAACCTGCATAATTCAGAGGGTCTATGGCAGGTGTCTGCAATTTTGACTGCATTTTTTAGCCATTAGATTGCGGATCAGAATAATCAAAGGCTAATTCAATAAGATAATTTAAAAAAGCACCAGGAATTTGTGACTTATAGAATGTGTAGTGAAATGCTCAACTCCGAATAGTCTTGTGTAATCAGAAATAAACATAAAAAATTATTCTAAGAATTTTTTTATATATATACGTCAGAATTATTAATTGGCATGAATGTCATCTTACCTGACTTCATGATTGTAAAGCCAGTGTGTTTCATCTGCAATGAGCAATGATCAACATGGCTTCTGATTTGGTCAACGATATTTTTCATAAAATGGAAGTGAATCTGTTGTGTTACTGTTCATGTGTATGAATGATTTTCATAAGTTGTGTTAACCTGTGTTATTTTTTTACTTACTGCAGATTGCATGTTTGCTATAACAGAGTAGGGCTGGTTGATATGAACCAAAATCAAATCTCTATAGTTTTCGCTGAATGGTGAAACACATTATTAATCTTTTTATTTAATCCGCCCCTCACTCATGAGGCGTGTTACTCAGCACCTGTAAACAAGTGATTCTGCTCCTCTTTTATAATCACTCACATGTAAAACTTTAAAAAATCTGCTGAATTTATATTTATGTTCATGGATGAATGGGGCGTTGCTTCATCTGCAACAATTAAGTTAAAGGGATAGTTCGCCGGAAAACAGAAAATTCACTCACAAGTAGTTTTATGGGTAAACAGCGTTGGAGCCAAATCCAATACAATTGAAGTAAATGGTGACAATTTCTTCATACGTTAAAAAAAAACAATAGAGGAAAAAAAAAAGATCATGTTTTAAGCCTAAATGTCTGCTGTGACCTGTGGATGCGTGTTAGCATCGCTACTTTGGTAGCGGACATTTAGGCTAAAAACATGGTGTAAATGACGCAGTTTTGAGTCGAATTTGAATGTCGGGGTTTACGGACACTTGGATGACACCACAGGAGCAGTATGGAGGCATTTTAGTTTTTTTACGTTTGGAGAAGGAGTCCCTAGTTATTTCAATTATATCTGCATCCATGTTGCAGGATGTTAACGCACAGAGGGAGAGAAGGGGCAGGAGAGTGTGTAAGAGAGAGAGGCTCACATTTGCCTCTTACTGTTCAGTACAGTCAGAATGCGGTTAGATTAGCATAGCATAGGGAAGCAGAGAGAAATAAACTCACTGATGTCCATAAATGTTAAAGCATTCCATAATCGTGCTTCTTGAGTCAATGTTATTTCGTATTCTATCCCTCTCAGCATTCAGGCAGGCCTGCTAACACTGTAGTCCAGTCCTCTGGGGGTGGCATTTGGGCTGTTCTGGGAACACTCCTCTCTCCTCTACTGGCTGTATGGAGATTCCTCAGCACCTTTCTGTTTACAACTCCCCCCCCTCCTGGACCGGCATCCCAAGGCCCCAGCCAGCAGTCCAGCTCGTATACCAACTCATCATCGGCATCCGACAAGGCAAAGAGGTAAGGGACAGCTACTGCTCTACCTAAACAACATGCACACTCTTCATCAACCAAGGAAGGCTGAACAAAATTGACATTTAAGTCCAATAGGCCATACATCTGCTTACAAAGAATAAACTAAGTTTGAGTTGTATGTGTTCAGAATGTGCACTGCCTGAAAGCTGTATGAATCACAATCCACATTATCTCAAGGCAGAAACTGCAGCTGTTTGGAATGGGCTGTTTACTTGGCCTGTGGTGATGCTGGTTGCAGCTTTCTTTCTGAAAAACTGTATAAGTGACCTGCAGTGATTGAGCTGCTGCAAGTAAAGACCAAGTGCTGGACTCAGTCTGCAGAGCCCTGAAGCTGCGCCATCGCTGCTTCACAAAGAGCTGTGACAGAGATTTCTGGAATTATTAGACAGATGAAATTATCTAAATAGTCTGTTTTATCTCCCAGTTTGTTATTGTGAATAATACATGTCAAACTTACAATCATCATGTCAAACTTACATCATCTAACCCTAACCCTAACCCTATTTAGTTATTAATCAATGGTGTCAGGTCATGAAACCGTGTCGCTCCGGTCACTTTAACACTGAGTCCTGACTGTGTGCGTCACGTCTCGTGTTGTACTGAACGTGCACAAAATGTTTGTTTATATGCAGCCTCATAATCTCTGGAGCGAATCAAACAAACTCTTAGTAAACTTTATGTACTGCTCAGGTCCTGAGACTGTGTGTGTCGCTGTGTGAGTGAGTGGGGGTGGGGCCCCGGGGCCTGTGTGTTAGTGTCTGTCTGTAAACTCCAACTCGCTACCAGTCTCAAACAAATTTCAATAGTAGTAGATGCGTCTCTACCGCTAAAACCAGCCATGCTGGGCCATGTCTGTGGAGACGTTGTGCAGCGCGTGGTAAAACGGTGTTGTAAAATATATATATATATATATCGACTGATATGAAAAAAATTATCATATGATTTTTTTCCATATCGCCCACCATAGTGTCATTTGTGCTGCCAGTTTCAAAATGCTCTAAAATGTTTTAACACTTTCTTCAATAATATAAAAAGTATCTGTATTGCACTGTTGCTCCATGGTGTGTGCAGCACTCTTTGCCCTGCTGGACCAGTAGCTCATGTATCCATAGCTATATCCATATCCATAGCTACTAGTATAGATACTGTTGAATCAGCTGGGTGACTTTGACTCTTCTGTTCTTCTGTTACTCTTTCTATCATTCTGGCAGTTTGTGTAATTAGAGTTCAGTTCCATCAGCAGATTTTGGGAGATCTGTGTTTTTTAATTGTTGTATACTGTATGCACATAATGTACATGTGTTAAGTGACACTGTATGTCATGCCATTTTCCTTTATGTCCACTCAGAGAAACTCACACTCTGGAGAAGCGGCCCAAAGACTTCAAGAAAGAGGGTAAAATCTGCAGTCTGAGGACTCAGGAGGACAGTGAGGATGACAACAACACCTGGAACGGGAACTCTACCCAGCAGATGTAAAATGTGAATTAATTCAGTCTGACCAGTTTAGGGTTTCTGCTCCAGCTGATGCTTTAGTTTTCTACCCCATTCAGGCTTGGTATAAACATCCATCCTGAGTGATCCAGTCACAAGTGGTCAGCACCAACTTCAGGTCTGAACTTGCCCAAATGCATCCTGAATTCATCCTGAGATCCGATCACTCACACCACATTTAGAGGTGGTCTGGGATGCAGTCCTCTCGCTCTGTGAACACATGCCCTCTGGGCCACATATGAAGGACCACCTACTCAGCTGACATCCTCTGACCTGCTCCAGTTTCACAATGAATCAAATGTATTTTGTTGTTTCTCAGTGCCGATACGTCGATTTGTTTGTGGCCACTACCACAATATCAACACATAATAATTAATGCAACTCTTTTGCCTCACTCTATAGCTCCTCCCGACAGACAGACACACACAGTGACATCAGACACATATTTAAACTCAGACTGGTTAAAAAAGACATAATTTGGCCTTTGAGAATACATGATTATTAGCATATAGAGTGGGGAAGTGAGATCTGATCACAAGTGTTCACTGGAGACACATTCAGGAACCATTTAATTCCAGGTGTAAACACAGGTACTTAACGCTGTCCACTTGAGATTTTCAGGACTGATGTTGATACCAGGTCTGAACAGGGCCTTTGTTTTACTGTGTTCCAAACCCACGCCCTCCTTTTTCTCCTAACTTTGGCTCAGAATACAGCAGCTTCACAGAGTGCGTTAAGCTACACCAGTATCCTCTTTGGGTTTTCGAACTCAGTAGTTAATTGTCAGATACATGATAATTAAGTTAATTATTAATTACGATTATCAGGCACCAAAGTAAATGAATAACCATCAGACCTGAAGATGGTGTAATCTGATTATGGATTTGCATTGTTATGGAGTCGATGCAATTTAGAAATGTCTAACTTTGAAAAGTAATTGGCTGATTGCCTGCGACTTATTCCATCATGCAGCAAAATGAAGACGTTTTTGTCTCGGTCTAGGATGTATAAAACATTTCATCAAACAGCTTGCAAACTGCTGGCAGAGGACTGTGCATCTACAAAGGCGGCCCGTACACACAAACACACACATGTTTGTACTTCTATCTTGGTGAAGAAACTCATCTGCATAATGCATTCCCTAGCTCCTTACCCTAACCATCCAAACTAAATGCTTAACCTAATCTAATTCTAACCCTTACCCTAAAACCAAGTCTTAACCCCCAAACAGTCCATTAAAGGGTGGCGGGTCACAAAGTGAGGACCGGCCAAAAGGTCCTCACTTTCCAAAAATGTATTCACGCCGTAGGTTGTAGGCTCAAACTGGCCCTCGCAAAGATAGGTGTACAACAGCACACACACATGCACACACACACACACCTTGGCAGCATGTGTTTCTACGAGCTGACAATGGGCAACTACTGAAGTTCTCCTCATTCTAATATGAAAATTAAAGCAGTCTGTTTTTCAGATTTTTGTATTTGTTCTTTGTTGACCTGATCCCAATTCTTCACACGTGGGTGACCCTATTTAGGCCCGCAGTTAGACATTTGACTTGACTAATTGTTCTTTTATATTGAAATAAAGGCAAAATGATGATTGATCAGTTGACATTGTCATATTACCTCAGCCTGTTAAAATCTATTATAAAGTAGACACATCTGACCCCAATAATAACTTGGTAGCATTACAGTGAACACATTATAAAAGTATATCAAATTATTCATTATTTCATGAATGACAAATTTAGACCAAAAGTCCTTCAGTATTATGTGTTTTGGTGGGAAGTGGTAACCCTTTTGGTCACAGACCATGCAGCAAGTATCTTTTTTCCACAGTTTTCCAAACTCCATTTGGATTGGTATTTTTCTAATCTGCAAAGCTTTACTCGAAAAGGGATAGTTTTCACTCGTTATCTACTCACCACTATGTTGATGGATGGAGGGGCAGGTGAAGTGTTTGAGTCCACAAAACACTTCTGGAGTTTCAGGGGTAAACAGCGTTGCAGCCAAATCCAATACAGTTGAAGTAAATGGTGACCAATTCTTCAAACGTAAAAAGAACCAAACATAAAGGGCCTCCATGTTGCTCCTGTGGTGTCATCCAAGTGTCCATAAGCTACAGCATTCAAATTCGACTGGAAACAAGGTCATTTACACTGTTTTTAGCCTAAATGTCCTCTGATATCCTCCTCTGGAGCATGGATCACACAATCAAGTCAGGTCATTGTAGACGCTTGTTAGTCAACTTCAGATATGAGCTCCTAAAAGCATTTGATTCATAAATCTGCAGAAAAGGTTAACAGTGTTATTTAGTAATTATTTAATTATGTTTTTTATTAACAGCTGAAAACTGCATCAACTTCCTCCTCAGACTAAATGTAACATGAATGAAACTGACAGTTCAGTCCAATGAATACTCACTTTAATATTTCTTTCTACCACATGACCACTGGGGGGGCTCCATACTACACATGCTAATACAATTGCCTTTGTTTTCCTATGAAAAATATGTTGTGATGGTACAGAATATAATATATGTACCATCTAATATGGTGGGACTCAGGCTCCAAACCCTATTGACAGTATCAGATAAGATAGTATTAGCATCTGAGGGTGAATGAGCTCGATGTGTCTCCACTAAAGAATACTGATGACAGCCAGGTCTCTGCCACCCAGGGGGTAATCATAGACATGTGGATATCAGACAGTGTGTGAGAGGGACATTTGAACAGCAGCATTTCCACATTCATCTCTGAACTCTTTTAAATGCAGTTTGCGAATGTGGACTTGGAAACAATGGCTGTGTGTACCGATAGAAAATATTTGATAAACAAAATGTGACTTTTTTTTTTTTTATTGAACTTTTAAAAAGAATCTGCCTCTACATGTATAAATACAATCCTCAGAAAGTGGATTGTATTAAACCTGACAAAGACAGGGTAAAATATAATTATATTATACAAAGCATTACAACAGTTTTGATATGAAAGAAAAAGAGAATTGAAAATGAATATTATAATTTCACGTGAAATGGGCAAGGAAATTCAGTGTGCAGGAAATTTTAACAGTAGCTCTCAGGAAAAATATTCCTGAACATGAGCATTACAAAAGAAATTCAACTAACATAAGTCTCACACAATGATTTTACAAAGCAATGCTGAGCGATCGCCGTGCTGCAGTGGAAGCCCTCATTCTCCAGTGAATGTTGGGTTGGCCACAGTGGTGGTGGCATTCTGGAACAGTGGGTTGTCAGCCTGGTGACAGAGAAAGCCAGATGATTAGTTAACTTCCATTTCCAAGTTCAGCATTTATCATGTCATATTACCACAGACCATGTTGGATCTCCAGAATTGCAAAAACACTTATTGTGGATTAATACTGTCATATATCGCCCGGGGACACCAGTGCCAGGGAGTGTGACATCTAAAGGGTGGTGTAGTTCAAGCTTAATTTCATTTAAATAACATCAGGTTAGTAGGCTGTACGTTTTTTGGGGTTGGGGGTGTATGGTCTCATCGATTGATGTCTTAACATATATATCTACTCCATGACTTAGAATGTGTAGTTGACCTTTCAGAGGGCTTTGTAACATGTAACATTAGAGATGAATGGATGTGAAGCTTGGTTATCAGCATTAAAGTTGAACATCACACGTCCACAGCATACTCTGACCCCCGCAGCCTCATTGTGCCAACATAATACAATAACAGTATGTCCTGCTGTACAGCACACCACACTGCTGCTGCACTGCAGGGTTGTGTAGCCTTTCTTTCAAACAAAAAAGAAGATGTGCCTCTCTGCAAAGTAAGTTCACACTAAGTAACAACACCTTAAAATCCCTAAATGGTGATTATTTCTAGTTGTGTTAGCAGTAATAAAAAAGTGTCTCACCTTTGCCCACTGTGACTTTTTCTTTTCATTTTCAAATTTCCTGAACTCTTTCAGGTCCTTCATGTAGAATAATAACTTGATGAGCATCAGCACCAAGATTCCAATAAGAGCCACAGACACTATGGAGCCTCCAATAATAGCTATGACGTTGGGTGGTTCTGGACAGTCTGGAGGAAGAGTTGTAAATCATGAAGCTTTTACACATATCCAAAATGTAAGGAGGTGTACATGTATGTCTGCTGACTTGTTCAGACTCTAGATGGCAGTGTTGGTAAGTCTCTCAGTATACTTGGGTAAAGACTGAAATGTCAACTATAATTTGAAAAACTGCCATAAGTGGAATTTGGTTCAAACATTCATGTTCTCTTCAGGACAAAATGCAATTACTTCAGATACAAATTCTAGTGCCATCATCAAGGCTAAGTTTATATAAGTCTAATACCGTAGTTTATGGAATGTACTAAATGAATTACCTCTTGAGATGAAGTAACTCATTTTCAAAATTATAAAACACAAATAAGCAATACATAACATTCACTGCTGATACACACATACAGCTCCTTCATTGCCTCACCCCAGACCTAAAGCATTGGGAAAATAAATACATGAACCTGGATAAAACACATAATAATAATAGATCTCAGGGAAATAGGAAGGAGGGCACTTTGCATCTGGCAGGGTATTTAATTGGATGAAAATAAATAATACGCAAATCAAAGGATGACAGTATGGTGTACAAAACCTCACTGCTGACTTTTTAGTCAGTACATGGTTCCTTGCTAGAAACCAGTTTTGAACCAAGTTGAATTCAGAGTGTAAAGAATTCTAGATTTGTAATGGATTAAAGTCAGAAGTGCAAATACTGGTGTCATCAGCAAAAAGAGCTATACCATCTTTGGGCATATTGGTCTTATCATTAAGTGTGTTCAGGCACCTTGATGCTGCAGGAAGTGATTGCACTTTCAATATTATTTAAATGGTGCAAGATAGTGATTTTTAGCAACAGGAATGTGTACAATGTACACTTGTTACACACAGATGTTTCTTCCTCTACCTGCTAAATCTTCCATTATAATCGCAATGGGTCAGGGTGTTGGGACACCTGCCTTTTAAAGGTGAAGCGATATTGCACAATGATTCATGTATTGCATTTTTTGCCAAAAACACATCCATGATTAATTATGAGACTACCTATAAGAACCCATTTTAAACCATGCACCATTGTCACCCTTTTTCTGCCTTGCAAAAGTGGATTTAGACATGCCAAGAACAACCACATGGGGTTTACATAACATGGTACATGGTGAGGAAGCTGAAATAGAACCCATTGTCTGGTATATTTAACCCTAACCCGAAACAGTATATCCACATGTAGTGCAATAACAAAATAGTTGTTAAATAGAATAGCTCTGAAGTTGTTATCTGTATTTTCAATTAACAGCTTACCTCTCTGTTTCAGAATTTCAGCCCTGTAGTAATCCTCTCCAACCAGCTGGTCCAGCCTATATTTGATCCAGCAGCCACCTGAGTCCTTCTGCTGGCACTGCTTGCTTGGTATTGTGAACTGCTCTACCATCCCATGAAAAATGCTCTTGCTGCAAGCCACACTGCAGTTTTTCTTAAAGGGACCAGAGTCAAAGCCGAGGCATTCAATGCAGTTCCTGAAAAATGAATAGCAACAGTTCATACTTTAAAGTAAGCCTAAAGATCTCAACATAGGCTAGCAGTAGAGATTCACTCTTGACAAAATACTGGTAAGTCTTTCTTTTGTAATTCGGTGAACTAAACCTTTATTAAGTATTTTAATATTAAGTTGAGTTTGGAATCCTTACAGTTTGGTCTGGCATGCGTCAGGGCAGCCAAGGCAGTTCTGGCAGTGTGGCCGCTGGTATCCCTCCTTACACTGACAGCGGTTGCACTTGCAGGATCCTCTACCGAAGCACACGGTGTTGTTAAGTGTTCGACAGCCCTCCTCAGACACCATGCACTGACAGGCTGAGCCCTCGTAGCCTATATTACAGTCACATGTTCCGCATTTGCACCTACCATTTCCTGGAAATTGTGGAGAATGAAAAGGAGAGTTAGAGCATGGAAGTTAATGGTTGGAGGATCTTAAGGAGGAATGACCTATTGATGCATAAAATGATAGACTGCATGATAGTTGGAGAAAACTGTGAACCATGCAAAGCTTAGTGGACCAGCAGACTAAAATATAGAGGTGAATGTGAGCATAAGGGCTCACTTTAAGGTTCCTTATCAAAACATTAGTATATACTATTTGTGTTATAAAAATAATAAGGTCCTGTGGTTCATGGCATTATGGTGAAATGTCACAATGCAATGGCTTCCTGGAAGTGGAAATGCAAACATACTACGCGATTTTCTGCCCAATTTGCCAGTCCCCAACAAGTTTTGCACGGCTCATGCCCCTGATCAGCCCTCGGTCAGCACTCATCAATCGCTATGTGTGAACTCTTCCAAGACACGATTAGAGAAGCTCGCCAATGTGTTGCAGACTTCGAGCAGATGTTCAACCTGCTGCAAATCTAGTTGGAATCTGCTCCAGCCAACTCCAGTCACTCAGAGTGCAAGACGGGGTGAAGAATGGTGAAGTTACATAAAGTGGTGAGGTCCCCCCCGGACACGGGTAAGAAAGAGCAAGAAAAAGGACCCAAAGTCGAAAGACAGGAACACTAGGAACAATAAGAGACAAACTGACAAGGAAGGAAGGGAACACACATACATGTAGACGATGCCGTTGTATGAAAATGAAGCTGAAATATCCCACATACGGGTGCTGCTATCTTGCGAGAAACAATGAAATACAATACAATACAATACAATAATAATGTCATATCATAATGATGCAATTCTTTACATATGATCATGGATTATTTTTGCAATCTATATAAGCTTTATGTCATTTCTATAGTCCTACAGGATGCATGGGTACCTTTAAAAATACATGTCTGTAGTATGTAATTTTTGGACTTATTAGACTTCATGATGTAAATCATATGATGGGGAATAACTTTCTGAATAATATGAATAATAATATTATTCATATTATCATAATAAATTAGATTGACTTATTTGTGTACATATCTTTGAAAATTTATTTTTTGGATCACATTAGTTGACCTTGACCTTTGACAAATCAACTCCAGAACCTAATCATGTAATACTCTCCTCTTCCAACACACACACACACACACACACACACACACACACACACACACACACACACACACACACACACACACACACACACACACACACACACACACACACACACACACACACACAGGCAAGAACAATCACCCTCTTCCAGTTAAGGTACAGGATAGGGTAAAGCGTAACAATGCAGAGAGTAACAAAATGACTGAAACCCTACCTCCGCACAGTTTATTCTGGAACTTTTCACAGTGTTCATCATCACATTCGCAGAAGTCACCATGGTAACGCAGTCCATTCTCTGTGGTGTGGCACTGGCACCTGCCACACACACAGTCTCCACGACCCTCACATTCTGTTCCATTCTGCCTCTGACAAGATGCCCGTAAGGACCTCTCGTCTTTATTGCCAATGGAACAGTTGCAGAACTGACCAACAAAGCCATCATGGCAGCTGTAATCACAATATAAAAGGCAGTTAAAACAAAAAAAAGTGAAACATTGAAAACATTAAACATTGGGCTCATCATTTACACACACAGCTCTGTGAAGTCCTGTTGCTACAATAATAACAGAAAACTAAGCAGTTCACTTCCCAAGCAGTAGCTGGTAGCTTTATACAATTATATCATATAGAATAGTGCTTCCCATTACTGCTATAGGGTTCTCCCATTTGTTGAGGTGCTCTTACACTCATTGGTTGTAAACCTTACCTGCAGATACCACAGTGAACTCCTCCCTTCTTATTGCAGTGTGTGTGGCTTATGTCAGGAGGGTCCTCACACTGACACTCACAGTTTGTAGATAAGCTCACTGTCAATGTGTCCTTAATGCCCAGTGGTCTGATAGTGAAAGACTTGTTCTGCATACACGAGTTTGCTGTGACAGTGACTTTAAAGGAGATCTGAAGAAAAAGTAGTAGTATAGGTGGCGAGTAAGGCAGAGGTGTAATAACATAACAAAAACAAAAATATATAAACAAAAAACACGAATATTCTTGATCTTTTCTCTCTTCTAACACCGAGTGTTAAATGTGGGAACTGTTGGGTTACTCATGCCCTTTCTATGAAAAGTGACCTCACATCATAATATAATTATGTTCTGACTTAGAGCTATACAAATAAATTTGAATTAAATTATATTTCCAACATTTCATGAAGCTGAGGTTTAACAGTCAGTTGAATAAGCTGATAGCCAATGTGGGTTTGGGCATTTGATGGACACAGCATGTCCGACTAGAAGGAAACAAAAAAGACTCTGAACATAGTGAACAGTTTACATATCCCATCTGATCGGGGGATGCCTTTGCATCACCTCAGAAGAGCTGGAAGAGGGGGCTGGGGAGAAGGGTGACTTTGTTAAGACTGCTGCCACCAAGACCTGGACCAGCATGGCAAATGGGCAGATTGCTTTTCAATAAGAATCACAATGTAAACATGGGGATTCCACTACAAAGATATAACCCAAAACAGATGGAACAAGAACTTTGTGCACTTGACATATTTCACAGTGAAAAACATGCTGGTATGTATAAATAAAAAGAACTGACCTCTTGTCCCACACGCACATTGTCACACACCCCTTTGCTCTCCTCTGCTGGTCCTGCATTTTTGCATATAGGTGTGTAGACAACTCTTACATTGTCTGGGAGATTGTCATGGGTCACAGTTACTTTGGAGGACAACCGCTGTCATAGATCACACATTTAAGAAAATTATATTCACCAAAAAGCACAAAATCAGGAGAAGAGATATGGTTGTATACAAAAGGGGAATATTAGCAAAATGTCTCTATGAAACAACTTACATTGTAGGCACTTTCAATCAACTGGACAACATTGTCAGAATCTGATGACAGAACTCCCACCTCTGATTTTGGAATCATTTGAGAGAGTTGCTGGGAATAAATAAATTAAAAAAACACAAGGTGAAATAAACAATCATCATTTGTTCTGCAGGTAAGCAAAAAATGTAAGGTCAATTTGACCTACCTTGTACACATTCTCCATATTTTTTGTCACTGCAAATATTGGTTGAATATTGTTTTTTTCCAACTGCATAGCTAATTGTCCAACAGAAGGGTAGTCCTGCACAAAGCAATGGAATCATGTGAACATAATATCCATGTTACAGCTCTTAAAAACGTGCAAGTGAACAAAATGGAACAGTTGTTTTTCAAGAAAATCTATTTGGAATTATTGTGATGATGATGATTGAGAATAAGACAATATGGATCATTTTTTCATATTTTGCGCACAAACTTTATTATGACATGGCACTGCAGTTCTGATAACTGTTGATTCCCTGTTGTGATTCCATACTTACCATCACACTGCTCTTGGTATAAAGGTTGTTCTCCATGTGGCATTGTTCATCATTGGGTTCCAGAATTCCGGCCAGTTTTCCATCACCAGCCATGTGGAATCCATCATCAGTGGTCAGTACAATCAGTCGAGTGCTGCTATTCCTCCATCCAATTTTTCCCTAAACAGCATTATGTGTGAGGGAGCTAGTTAAAGCCGGTTTAAACAGGCCTGTATCATACTGGTTTGAAAAAAACAACTTTAAACCTCACTAATCTGCTATGCAAACATGTTTGAGAATAAAGATGATTCCTGCTTTGAGTGTGTTGTTGTCATTTTGACGGAAGGAGGAGATGAGTGAAGGGTGCAGAACCCTGGGATCAGTGTTCAGTTTTAATGTTAGGTAGCCTATGTACATGCCTGTATTTATTCCTGCAGCACTACAGTGAATATCATGTACTTGTTCAATTTCTCTGGTGTCACAGAGAAGGAAACTACTCTATTATTGGATTTTTTGATGGTTTATCTTTTGACTTCATGCTAACATTGCATGTCTACTATCACTGGTGCACATTTTGTTCAATGTACACCAGAGTAATATGAGCTTCTACTCCAGAGTTAATTCAAACTTAACTGAACGGATAAACCTTGAAACTGGAAGAAATAATTGTCATATTAGTTCTGACCTGGACACTATCCATCAAACCAAAAGGTGTGAGCCCATAGAAGAATTATTGTCGAGTCTTGATTTCTTTTGTTGGTTCAATTTTCCATACTTATTGTTGTCAGTTGTGGTTTGTACCTTGTACAGCTGTCACTATCAATTTAAGCTAATACCACCTGCTAAAAGGCCTGACCTTTGTAAAATGTACAATATGAGGTATTTCTACTAGAGTGGACACAAAAAGAGGGTTTTCTAGATGTACTCTTTTTTAATAAAACATACTCACTTATCTTGTATTACTCACAGTATATAGTCATTTCTTTGGTTAAGTCCTTACCCCGCATACAGCAGCCTGAATCATGGCATCAAGACTCCCTTCAGGAGAGTCCAAGTTCCCAGAAATGTACTGCTGTGTCACTTTTGTTCTGAAATCATCCTCCCGTGATGTCATACTGAGCACATGTCTGTAGCCAAAGGCTGCCTGACACTGTTGGTAGTTCTCATCACATGGCATCTTCAGTTTGTCCTTGTTGGTGTTGGTGTAAGGGAGGACTGTCTTATCAACGAAGGCACCAAACCCTGTAGTTATAGAAATCTTTATTACTAACTAATAAATTCATAATTCTTCTTTTTGTTATACAGCAAATATTTAGGAAACATGTCAGAACACTTTAGAATACAGCCTGTAATCGTATCATAATCTGTTACATGAATTTGTGCAAAATTTGCATCATCTAGGGAGATGACTCAGTCAATGCATACACTTTATTGATGTCTGGTTATCAAGAAAATATATACTTTGAATTTAATTGTGACAAACATTTGATTCACTACAACCCATGGTCATTTCATGGTCAATCTTTGAGGAAATCAATGAAACTTTTTTGCTTTCATCGTGGACATTTTTGGATTGTTAAATAGAACAATTTGACATTGCATCTGTAATAATTTCATGGATGAACATGTAATGTTGCTTAAAATGCTACATGAAAAAAGTTGATATTTGATTGTCATCAATGGCTTTTTATGTCTATTTTTTATAAACGTGTGCGTCACACAGAGATGTGAGCCCACTTTAAAAGGGGAAACTGATCAGTCTGTTAAGACTGATGAACTACCTAATATCAACAGGAATCTTGAACCAGCCCAAAACACTGATGTACTAATCAGATTTAATTGAAAGGGTATGAAAACATACACCGGAAATATTTCATGGAAATGTCTGATAAAACTATTGAAATGCAGAAACAGTTGATTGGCCACCTCCCAGCGGATGAGTTTAAAAGGGAGATTGGTTTGAAAAAAGTGGCTTTAGATAACCAATCGGTGAGTAATGTTAAACAATGGTTACGGGACAATGGCCATCAGGTTGATGATTTTGATATTCCAATAAAACTCAAAAGTTACGGCTTTTCACTGAACTTGCAGCTGCGGGTGGAATGATAAGTGTTGGAAGGAGGTGATGTCTCTACATTGCTACTCAATATCCTTGTAGGAAGACCTGCACTCATAAAAATTCAACATTCACCTGTTAGATCCATCAATTTCACACACTCAATGCACAAACACCCATACTGCATCCTTCCACCCAGTGTCATGGTAATCCATCCAGTAGTTCTTGTGTAATGCTGTTAATAACAAACAAACGCTTAAGAAAACATAACTTCCTTTGCGGAGGTAAAATGCAAACCTGTTTTGTTAGACCATATTAATAAAAGAAAGGATGTTTTTGTTGGATCTATGTGTGAATCAGTTTACAACTGTAAGTGTTGGACTGTGCTGCTCTATAATGTTGCTGTTGCTGTGTTGATAAATAAAGGAATTGACAGAAATATTTTGGGTGTGCAGAATAATTTGTGTGGAACCTGTTGACAAACTATAATTATGTCAAACTTAAATAATTAACTGGATGAAAACCTAATGTTTAATCAATTGAACTTAATTATGTTATTCAACTTCTATAAGATATACGTTGAAAGGTCAAATATAAAACATGTAGCCTGTAAATATAATCTTTAAGTCCATGCACCATACTTGACTTAATTTAGGCATGCTTAAATATATATTGTTCATCAGAAGTTATATTTTTTAATTGGCCCAATTCACAATTATTGCATTACTGAACACAAATTCATGAAGTTACATGACCCTAATTATTTTTGTCTCTAACTTACCGAATACAATTTCGTGGGACAGGTTGACAACAAAAAAATAAATCAAAGTCAACGCTTAATTATTTTGAGCGTGATTGACAAATGCAGTGAAACTTCAGGAAGGCCATTACAGTTTATCATCTGGAAATGGTAAATGTATTGTATTTTATCGTTTCTAGTCTTTTCAACAACTCGGAGCGCTTTACACTACAAGCCACATTCACTCTTTCACTTACAGCTATTTGCCTGTTTTTTCTATCGCATACCACTCTCACAGTGGCAGCACAACGGTCAGGGGCAACTTGGGATTCAGTATCTCGGGGGATCTAACAGGTGAACCACCCGTTTGAAACAACGCATATTGACAGGTGTTATGGACATCAAGCTTCACTTAGTTTAGCTACTGTTGCATCTCATCCTCTCAAAAGGGCAACACTGCATTCGAGAATCACAATGCACCAACATCAAAATAAATCTAAATATCAGAGGTATAATAAGGGATTAATGCAGCTGTCTTCTCATGATAACACTAACCAAAACAACATCCACAGTTCACTAAAGAAGCAAAATGAAATCACAACATCACTAGTTCAATAACATATTATCCTACAGTATTTATCCTCGAATATGGAACAATTATTGAAGCTTTTGAAATTGGAAAAACTAGAGCTTGTCCCAATCAAGGTTACTGAAGGGCCAAGTCAAAGTTAAAGTAACATTTTGGCAATGAAAGTAAAAAAACTACAGCCATTATAGAATGATTCACACTTTGCCTACAATTCAGCCAAATATGTAAATGCTTTGCAGCCTTTTTCAAAAAAGATACTGTACTGTATCTAAGAAATGTACATCACACCCAACAAGCAGCTAACATTAATAAAGCTGCCATACAAACCTAGGAAAGATGACAAACTTATGGTTTGGACCTGGTCAATATACATTAAAAACAAGTCAACCATTTGGTCAGATACTCTATTCAAGACTCAAGAGTCGAGTCATCAGCATGTGTTGATCAGTATCATCAGAATGGATCTGTTGATAGACACCAATGTTTCTCCTCTCATGGAACCTCTGGAGGTTATTTTCAGTTTTATATATAGTAGTAGAAGACGCAGTAGTAGTAGTATACTACTAGAAGTAATATAGGACATAGATTTTTAGGGGTTTGTGTGGTGGCCTGAAGGAAACTGGATTAAAGATCCGATAGAATAATAGATTCTAGCGCATCTGTCTGGTGCCACCCAGCTGTTCTTATTGTACTGATGAAATTTGTGAAGCATAATTGTACATGATTGTTATTTATATAGTGCTTCTCTAGTCTTGGTTATCCCTCAAAGCACTTTAAAGTACAGTTTTGCCATTTACCCATTCACGCACACATACACTGCATCCATGTGCAGCACTTTCTCTCCTACACATCATTCATACACGGCACAGCGGTCAGGACGCTCTGAACCATAGTATTGGTATATAGTAGTAAAGATAATTACATTGTAGGTTGTGGCTGTATTCTAAAGCAGTACAAAACAAGAAACATTAGGATTCTGTCAATTCACATTGTTAGATTAAGACTGCCTCATACCTATTTGAGCATGTGCAGTGATATTTTTCAGAGCTGCAAAAAGTTTTCGTCCCAGTCCTTTGACATTTTCCAAGTCATCTTTCATGGAGAAAGACAGGTCCATCAGGTAGTAGAGATCAACTGGATAACCCTGAACTCTTTTAAAAGAAACATTGAATGTGGAAGGAAGCCCTGTAAACACAAGATAAGGAAGACTTTTGAATCAAATCAGTTGGGATGAGCTTATTGTGAAAATTATGGAAACATTGCAAGATTTCTAGAATTTGAGACTTTGAGATCCAGAAATACTGACAGGTGCAAAACAATATTTTCCTCTGATCTGGAACTCAACCACTACATTCCTCTAATTAGGTCTGCACTAACTGATTCCACTTACCAGGGCGCAGTTTCAGACTAATCTTCTGTGGGCTGAGCTGAACAGCACCCTGCTCCTTGAATGAACTGGTGAGAGGATCTCTCTTGATGATGACGACTCTGTTCTTGGGGGAGATGATTTCCTCCTGCTTACAGCCTTTTGCTATCAACTGAGCTCGGGTGTCACAGCGTGCCGTTTCCCTCTCACCAGCTTTGGTGAAATTCTGGACAAAGGGAAGTCAAAAACACATGACAAGAGACAGCAACTTCTCTTTATTCAAAGTTCACTCATGCTTATCATTATTACTCCCTTGCATCAGGTTTAAGTATTAAGTTAGCTTATCCTGAAAATTCTCAAGTAAATGCCATTATTCAAATAATGCTAAACCCTGAGCAGTGACAGATGTTACATTACGTTTCTTTCTCACCAGCTGTTGGCACCACACACAGTATGGCCCAGATCTGATACAGTCATTGCAGGTGTTGATCACTGACTTTGAGCAAACCTCCTCTTGTTGACACAAACCTGCAAAGAAAACCACAAACTCTATACAACACAGACCCATAAACTGTTCAAACAGCACAAATTGCTGAGATAATATGTTATGGACACAAATTACTATAATCCATTCAAACTCATTCCTGCTTTCAGTGACATCCTGGCAAACAAAGTGCACGCAGCAATCTCAAGTCAAAATAATGTATTGAAATCCCTCAGCAGTAATGAAGTATCCAGTATTCAGAGGTAGATTATTAATAATGTGTATACCTCATAAATCATACAACTGTTGGCATTGATATTGGTGAGTCTATCACTGCTTGGTGTTAGGCTGAACCTCATTTTGTTGTATATTGTCCAGTAACCTGTCTTGTCACAGTGTCCTTACTTGGTACTCCTAACACTACAACAAGATTTAAAAAAGACATATATTTTATCATCATCATTCATTCTTCTTAATTTTGTTTTAGTACTCCTGCTGGGATGAAAACCGTGTGAGGTCAAAGTGACCAGGTTTTACAACTTTAGGGAACAAGGTCCCATGTGAAACTGAATGAGAACATGGCCTGAACATCCTTTATTATTGAAATTCCCTTTTTCCCTTTTTTTGCTCTTGAATTAATTCCAGGACCTGGCTAGTCAATAACAAACTGGTTGCTGTACATTTTGTACAATCCCTGGGGTATTGAACATAGTCATTTGATATTACAATTGAATAATTGATTCTATATCAACTTATCATTCGATGAACTTCAAGATTTGCAAAAAGGTAGCGAAATCTTACCACTTCCTCCCATCAACAGGAGTAGAAGAAACAACAAACAGCGATCCATCTCCTGTTGACAAAAAGAAACACATTTTCTCTCAGAGCGACATTCACTAGGATCATGACAGGACCACGTTATCCTGACTATCATAGTCATTTGAAATAGAAGTACTTTATCAATGATGTACACCTGCAAACATCAAATATAATGACCTCATTTTTTATTCATGGTATAAATTCAGATTTGGCTGTGTTACTTAGTAGATCGGGGCGTAGTTAATTCTTCTTGGGTCAAGCAAAGGAGTAAAATAGTAAAAACTTTTTCTTACAGCTAATGCTAGGTGTTTATTGGTCACACATACAGATCACGACCAAAAGCATAGGAGCCCAAATAAAATCAACAAATGTATTTCAGTCAGGGGAACACTTACAAGGTGTGACTACATGAGATGACATGCTGACTTTGCATTGGAGGCAAAACTGCAGAGAAGTATAGTTCAACTGTTGCAGTTTACCAGCAGAGGGTGCCAGTCACCTTGGTTTGAAGAATCACTCGAGAGTTATTGCCTACTCTTCATTATTAGTGTATAGCTATCAAATAAACAATGTTATTAAGGGATGGTGCACCTATTTTTTTAATAATTTATCCAAAAAGCTTTCATTCTGAAATTCAGTACACATTTCTATTAAAGCCAATAATATTGTACACCTTGCTTATAAAGAATACATGCTGGACAGGAGGAATACATTGATGGCCTCACTTTGTAAAGCCAATGTTTGATAGACAAATCGACCTGTGTTTTGTCCATCTGTAGTACTGTGTCTCTGTAAAAACGTCTCCTAACTTTCTCCTTTGCTCCTGACAGCAAGTATATATGAAGAGAGTCATTTGACCGACCCAGTCTCTTGACCCAAGTTTGCTCATAAGAATCACTGAGGCACTTCTGACCTGGGTGTTGGTAGATTAATCATTGAGGCATTTATGCTATAGCACAAAAAAAATGATGCATAACAGTTCATTGGAAATGAGCAACAACTAGATATCAGAACAAAATGTGATGGGTCACTTCTGTGTAGATGAATGTGCAGACAAGAATATACTACATAATTAAATGCTAACAAAATGTCTGCAGGAGGTGAAATGATTTTAGTGTTGGTGCCAGAATAATCTGGAGAATCAAAGGCACAAAGTGTGCTAACCTACATTTTAACATCCATGGTAAAAATAGACACAATCAGCTTGAGTGGTTATAATAGTCAGTGAAATCATTAGTTAACTTCAACCTTGTACAGAACCAGAACTAAACATAAATCCTTATGTTGGCAGGTACTTCTCACCCTATTACTGATAATGTAATAGCTGCAAACAACTCAATACTTCTAATAAAACTGATAATACATGTCCAGTACCTAATGTAAAATAAGGTAGTCAATACAGCCTCACTGCCATAACTGTTACCTTACATCATTATAGATCATAATGTTCAGTTCTGGCTGAGACTATCCAAGAGTTTTCCATTTCCCTACATAGTAGTAGTTTTATACTGGACGGCATTATGTTCAGAGTTGTCCCTAATGTTCTATACTGCGGGTGTTAGTAAATGAGAAGGACAAAAAGCTACAAAACACTTGTCAGTATGATACAGACCAGCTAACTACAACTTTGGATAAAAGGTTTCACCAATCTTAATTTCAAGACTGAGAGTGGAAGACACAGATAGATATAGGTCACATTTAGGTAAGCCTGTGTAAAGATACACTAAAATGCCACTCTGCTGAAATACAGTAGGCCGTATGCTATAGGAGGTGGGTATAAGAGACCATGTATCAACAATCATCTAAATACACAAGCTTGATAATAAATTTAAAAAACCTTACCCTTGGGGAGTTTGTTAACTTGTGATGAGCAGCTCACGATTGCATTTAGAAACACTTGAAGGTAAAAAATATCAAAGGTCCAAAGACAGTAACAGTGAACTACATATGAAAATGAAATAATTTGTCATTTTCAATTTGTGTGAAGCGTCCACCCCCTGTCAGAGCTCAGGCCACCATACTGAATCAAAATACAATCCTTTCCTGTACACTTTTGACACCATAAAAGGCAATAGATAACAGTGAGAGGTTGGGTCATTGGTGCATTTCCTCTTTCAGACTCAGTCTAAGCTCATAAGGAATCACTATCAGTTGTTAATGTATGGTGACACTCAAAATAGATTCTGTGTGTCAGTACATACAAAATAACAAAGCTGACATGTCATTACAATACACTTTACATTATCAGATAACAATGGCAGTTTTGTGCAGGAATGCCATTTTTCTGTTTCATCGTAAAGGTGACTCAATATACTAATTACAAGAGCGTCTAAAGCCCCTGATGACCTTTATTAGACAAATGATTCACACACTGTCCAATATTTCAATGATTATCAAACAACGTTTCAGTCAGACTGAGCTCATCACACATTAGCTACTGTACTTCTCTCCTCTCCCCTCAAAAGTACAAAAATACTCACGAAATAATAAACCTTCCTGTGCTTTTTTAACATATTGCTTTAGGCTGACTTTAAAGAAGTTATTTCTTGTGTTTTTTTTGTGATGTAGTCATGTGATCTTACTTCACATTTCACTTTGTTACGTATCACTTTTTAAAAGCCAAATAATGAAAATATATCGTCAGTATGCTTAACGTGTTTCGTATAAGAGGCCCCAGGCCAAAACTAAGACAAGCAACTTTGATCCACTTTGTCAGATGGAATGACTGGCTGGTAACCACCATATTGAATGCCATTAAGCAGCAACACACCTCTTACATGTCAGACTTATTGTCATCAGTCAAACTAAACAATCTGGTGTAAAACACACGACTATCACAAAGCTTTCAAAATACCAGACTGTGGTGGAGAAATGCGTGGACAACAGTTGGACAGTTAAAGGTTCACGAAAGATGTGTCTGCAGTTTGTTCAATGAGAGACTTGAACCTGACTCACTTTTAGGAGCCTTGTGACTGACTGCTCAGACATTCATATGAAATCACTCCTAAAGACTGAAGAGTTTTAGTCGGTCAAAATTCATTAAAAATTCACATTCAATGGCTAACTGGATGTTGAAATCAGGGGTTAGGAAAATATCAACACTATGATTTAAAGGCAGAAAATGGAACACATCTGTTGACTTGTTTCTGTAGTGAATGTATAAAACATGACATTCTGTGTATTATTAAACTGCACAGAGCATGCAAAATAGTTTAAATGACTTTCACCTTGATTTGCTACAGTCAAATATCTCCATCACATTACTGTGATACAAAAAAAATGTGTTTAATAATGAGATGTTACTCATTTTATTTATGTGAAAAGTATAACTTAGCACTCTCTCCTCTGACTTTATATACTCAGCAAAGACAACATCTAATTTTACCAAATGAAGAAGCAGCAGCAGGGTTGTCGACGAAACACAAAAGAAACATATGTAGAATCTCTCCTGCTTTATCTGAGGCAGAAAGTGCAAGGTGATTCTTTATGAATGCTAACTGCTGAGGACCACAGAGTAATGAGGGGCCAATTGGAAACCGGTGATGTGTTAGGTGTGCTGTTGATGCAAATGATAAACCTAAATTCACAGTCATAAACTGCACTCCATTTTGCAAATGCAATAAAACCTGGTGACAGGTGATTGTACATCATATTTACATTTCCTTGATCTGCCATCATAGATCAAGAAAAGCACCATCGCAATTTAATTTTGCAATTGTGTAAAGCAGTACAATGACAACAAAGATAAAAAAACTATACAAAGATCTCAAACACATTTCTTCCTGTCTCAGTTGTACAGGTTTTGAACAATAAATAATAAAAAATAAAAAAAATAGAAACATCTGTAACTGAAATAAAAATGTGTTTCACATAGTATAGTTTAACAGTTCTGGATTCAAAAACTAAATAGAATATACAGTTCCTGTTACCCTTTCTCGAAAATGTGTCAGAAGTAAGCTCAGTCAACTTCCTTTCCGAGAAAAAAGAAGCTCATCTTCCTCTTTCGTCTTAATATAAACTGTCACAAGCCAGTTTTTCCTAGTAGCCTGATTTACCAAATTTATTCTGACACCATGAAATACAATAGCTCACAAAACGTTTGAATATAAAGTTTATTTAGTCCTTTTTGCGGACATTGCTCGAATGAGTTTAGTATATCCACAAATGGTTATAAAAGTCACAAACACAATGTGTAATGGAAAAAACTCATTCTTGTTAAAAGCAAACTCACCAGAAACAGGAAGAGGCAGCTGCTAACTGTGGTTAAAAGCTGTGTTCAACACTGTGTAGATAGAATTACTCCACCCTCATGACAGGAAGTGTGCAGCAACAAATGTGTTCAAGATAGCAAGAAGACAGAAGTGCAATGTGCAATAGATGCTGCAAGTTGCAGAGCACGTTAACAAAATAACAATATTCACAACATTCATGAGAAAAGACAAAGCCTAACATAAATAGAGAGGTATACCAATGTTTAAAGTATTTATACAAAAGACAAGTCTGACAGAGGTGAAAGGAGCAGTAATAACAATTGTAATGATAGAGGTATTGCCAATAATGGTAGTAGGCATATTGTAAATCCAAGCATCTAGTTATAATCCATGATCAGCTGCCACCACAATCACTATACACAATCACGAGCCATGATGTGGATCTGCAACGATAAAGTACAAGGACTCCGGGTAAGAAGTCAAGTCAGTGACTTGTATTGATAAGACATTAATGTGATGAAGAGCAAGAAGAGGAAAGAGACGTAGAGAAGAGAAGCAGCATTACTAAGATCAGGTCCAAGGCAGCTTTATCTATATAGAAGGTTTTTAGCCTACTCTTAAATATAGTGAGGGTGTCTGCCTCCCCATCTGAAAATGGGAGATGATTCCACAGGAGAGGAGCTTGATAGCTGAAAGCTCTGGCTCCTACTCTGCTTTAAGAGACTTTAGGGACGACAAGTTAACCTGAATTCTGGGAGCGCAGTGCTCTAGTGGGGTGATATGGTACTATGAGCTCTTTAAGGTATGATGGTGCCATATTATTAAGGGCCTTGTAGGTGAGGAGGAGAATTTTAAATTCTATTCTAAATTTAACAGGAAGCCAGTGTAGTGAAGCTACTACTGGAGAAATGTAATCTCTTTTCTTGGTTCTTGTCAGGACACGTGCTGCAGTCATTTTTCTGCATGTTTTTGAGACAAGACGTGCCTGATTTTTGCAATATAACGGTGAAAAAGGGTAGTCCTTGAAATTAGTTTTTAATGTGAATCAAAGCACAAATCTGGATCAAACATAACTTCTAGTTTCCTGATGATTTTTCTGAAAGCAAGGGTGATACCATCCAGAGTAGCTATATAATTAAATAATGCATCTCCTTGGTGTTTAGGGCTAAGTATTACAACTTTTGTTTTATCTGAGTTTAATAGGAAAAAATTGTGGGTCATTCAGGTTTTTATTTCCTTAAAACATACTTGGAGTTTAGTTGGCTGTTGAGTTTCCTCTGGTTTCATAGATAAGTATAACTGGGTATCGTCTGACATGTGTTGATAGTGACCATATCCTGTATTTAGGTCTAATTTCGAGAACACTGCATCATTGAGATTATGCACAATGTCATCCTCTGTTGGTGAAATGTGTCGTTCTCTGAGCACAGCAATGTTGGTTATCAACACAGATTCAACTTCTACCTTCTCAATGATATCTTGGTCTTCAAGGAGTTGTAGTTCCTGTTCCATCTTTTTTCAAAAGTGAAAGGGAATGTGGCGGGTGTAGTTGTATGACACAGTTTTAACGTTGGAGTTGAAGATTTGAAGCTTCGTCTTGAGGGAGATTTTTTTACTTTTCCAAATTTTGTTTAAGATGTTGAATGTTGTTCTTGCTTTCCCAATTCTTGTCTTCACGTCCTCCTCTGTCCCACCATCAACAGCTATCACATTTCCCAGGTAGGTGAATTTGTCAACATCTTCCAGCGTCTGGTCCCCGATGGTTATTGGGTCCATGTTCTTGGTGTTTATCCGCATTACTTTGGTTTTTGGTCCATTTATTTTGAGTCCAAGTCCAGCTGCAGTTTTTCCTAGCAGTTTGGATTTGTCCTGCATCTGTTGGTGGCTATGGGAGAGTAGTGCGATGTCATCCGCAAAGTCAAGGTCCTCCAGATGTTCTGTCAGACTCCACTGGATGCCAGTCCTTTTATTGTGGGTTGATTGTACCATGATCCAGTCAATGCACAGAAGGAAGAGGAAAGGGGAAAGCAGGCAGCCCTGTTTCACGACGGTGAGCACTTTGAATTTTTCTTGTGCGCATCCCTGGAAGAGTACGTTGCATTGCATGTCCCAGTACATGTTCTTAATGATGTTGATATACTTTGGGGGGATTCCATAGTGTGCCATGAGTTTCCATAGCATTTCACGGTCTACACTGTCAAATGCCTTTTCAAAGTCTATGAAATTGACATAAACAGGTGTTTGCCATTCTATGGACTGCTCAATAATGATCCTGAGGCTAGCAATTTGGTCGCTGCATGATCTTTCATTCCTGAAATCAGCTTGGTTTTCTCTCAGTTCATCATCAACCCCCTTACACAGTCTCTCCAAGATGATGCGGCTGAACACTTTGCCTGGTGTTGATAGCAACATGATCCCTCAGTAGCTGTTGCAATCCCTGAGGTTTCCTTTCTTTGGTATGACAGAAATGAGCCCATCCTTCCAGTCTGTTGGTATGTTTCCTTCTTCAATCAATCAATCAAATTTTATTTGTATAGCCCATATTCACAAATCACAATTTGTCTCATAGGGCTTTAACAAGGTGTGACATCCTCTGCCCTTAACCCTCAACAAGAGTAAGGAAAAACTACTAAAAAAACCTTTTAACAGGGTAAAAAGAATGTAGAAACCTCAGAGAGAGCCACATGTGAGGGATCCCTCTCCCAGGACGGACAGAAGTGCAATGGATGTCAAGTGTAAAGGAGAACATCAAGATAAAGGTTTTAGCAGCATTGATAAGGGTAAACAATCCATATGGTCTTTATTAGCTGGTGGAGCATGGTGGTTGAGGTGTCGAGATTCGCTTGTAGAGCCTCTGATGGGATGTCATCTGGCCCTGCTGCTTTGCCACATCGCAATGCCTTGATGTCCTTCCTCACCTCAGATCTTGTTGGGGGGGCACAGTTGATGTCAAGCGTGTGCGTGGCTGGTGGGATCTCTACCTTTTGGGCAGGGGGCTGTCTGTTGAGCAGCTCCCTAAAGTGTTCTGTTCACCTTTGATGTTGTTCTTCCTTGGTGATGAGGAGTCGTCCCTGTTTGTCCCTGATCTGAGTGTTTGTCTGCCTAAACTTTCCAGCTAGTTTCTTGGTGGTCAT
Source organism: Hippoglossus hippoglossus (assembly GCF_009819705.1). Lineage (NCBI taxonomy): Eukaryota > Metazoa > Chordata > Actinopteri > Pleuronectiformes > Pleuronectidae > Hippoglossus > Hippoglossus hippoglossus. The sequence continues at coordinate 23,887,249 of NC_047171.1, forward strand.
GTAGAGTTCTTTGAGGTTGTTTTTTCAGCTGCTTCCTCTGCTTCCTGTGCCAAATTCTCGATGTAGTTCCGCTTGTCACATTTTGCACTTTTCTTCACCTCTTTATTTCCTGTTTCATATTCTTTGTGAGCTGCTGCCTTTTTTGCTCGGGTTTTGCTTTTGTATAGTGTGTCTTTTTTTGCCCTCCTTTCTTCAATTTTCTTCTGTGTGTTTGTTGATAACCAAGGTTTATGGTTTTTTGTTTTTCTCCCCACTACTTCTAGGCATGCCTCCTTCCATATGTTTTTCAGGTCGTTCCAGTGCTCTTCCACTGATTTGTGCTCTTCTTCTTGCAGGGCTTGGAACCTGTTCTGTAAGGTGGTCTGGTACAGTTCGGTTGTTCATGCTAATCTCTCACCGTTTTCGTTCATGCAGCCGATTCCATGTTTCCCCATTACCAGTTGGTATCCACTGTTGTTGTTTCCCACCTTTGCGTTCATGTCGCCCATAAGTAGAGTGATGTCTTTTTCTTTCCTGGCCTGGAGTAGCTGTTGTAGTTGGTTATAGAAAATGTCCTTTGTTTCCTCCTCAGTGTTGTTGGTGGGTGCATAACACTGTATGAGTTGGAGGTTGATTCTTTTCATAAGTGTTCCTATCCATCAGATTCACTGTGTAATTTAGGACATCTGAAGGCTTGCCAGCAATCCATATTTTTGTTAATGGCAGTCTGACGGTTTTTGTTGCTTGTGTGACGTAAACATATTTATCATCCGTGCTTGAGTCGGCTGTGGTGACATGATCTACTGAGTTCACCTCTTAATTACTGCGCATGTGTTGGCATTCTGTGAACCCTTTGATACACAACATGGGTCAAAGGTGACCCAACTCAGTTTTTATTTTCTATATCTTTGTAGTCAATTCATTTTGTCTTCATTTAGTATTTCAGGTATTACTCAATTAACTTTTGATCATCACAAATCCTTTTTTCTTTTTTACTTTTTGAATAAATAAAAAAAAGGTCCTGGGCAGCTCCACCGGATGTTGTGGCTTCGTGTTCTTCCCTGAGTGGAGGGATGCTCAGTCCAGTAAAACCCATTTCTACTCAATCTATTGGACCAGGTCTCAGTTTCCTCTTCAGAGGACTTATCAGATGAGTCTTCTATGTCATCAAATGAGCCCTCTTCATTTAGGAGAGCTGGATTCCAAGACACACCCATATTTCGAGTTTTATTTTATTGATCCATTTATGGCTTCTAGCTAGAAAAGAATATGTCAACAGCTAGCTAATAGCTAGCTAAAAGGCTAGTATTGTACATATTTCTCTTTCTCACTAGTAACGGATTATAAAAAAGGACTTGAATACATCAGATGTGCAAAAGCAGCTGAGTGAAATGTATCGTAGGTGTTCCGTAGTGAATACATATTGTATGAGTAATTTTTTTACCCATGTGTAAAATTGATGTAGAAATATAACATTTATGTTTGTTCCTAAAGTAAGAAAGGCAAAATAAAAATATTGATTTGTGGTAATCAAAAACAAGATATTTATTGAATACCTGGAGTATTAAATGATGAAATAAATTTATTTTAAATATATAGCAAAAAACGTAGGAAATTAATACTATTACTAATATATTAATATTGATTCACCCATGTTGTGCATTAGAAGGGGTTTGCACACCTTGTGTATCAAAGGGTTAAGGAGGACATCTGGCGGATTTCTGCTGAACTGCTGAATAGAGACTGTGTTGAACAGCTTTAAGGAAGAGCAGACCAAAATACTCGAGGCAAACATCCCTGACACTCAAGTAGCAGTACTACTGAAGAGACTGTCACCAGTCAACACGTCAGTGTCTATAAATTAGATATAAGAGGGACAAATACTGTAGTAGTACACTGCTAGGTGTTCAGCAGGGGCTGACTGGGACAATAATTGAGGCGGGGAATTTAACTCCATTCCAGGCCACCCTTTTTACGCATTGAAGCAGACGCGACATTTTGTAGGCTTACCCTATTGAAAAGAAGCTTATCCAAAACCATATTATGTGGTTTTTATACATGTGTATATACATTTCAATCTCTTATATATGTATAAAGCAATACAAATCTAATGTGTGAAGAAGCTGAAAGTTGAAATAAAGAATAAATCCAGTCTGTTCTTTTGTCTTTATTCAAAGCTGATGGAGACAAAGTGAAACTCATGTGAAAGAATAACTGAGGCAGTTTTCCTCCTGAAACTCCACAAACCTCCGTGTTCATGTTCAGTCTCTGTCTTTTCAGGGCAGATCACAGAAATACTCAAGTTCTAATAAAAGTGCTCTTTTAAAATGACACATTTCTCATTGTCTGTCATTTCAGTTTTCTCCTGATGTTCAGATTTCCACTCGACCGTGATGAAATCAAATACTTCTTATTCACCATTTGCAGAGTTTGATCTCACGCATCAATCATTAAACTTCCTCAGCAGATCCAGTGTGTTTGGATTTATTCCAAATGAAGTCAGTTTTCTCTGTGAAGTGAACGAGTCTGACGACAGCTCAGCTGTATTCTCTCTAGGCTGAATAAATGTATTCAGTGTTTTTGTGTTACAAGACAGCAAAGAGAGACTCACAAAACTTTACTTTCCAATTGCATATGAACCATTTACAGTTTTATTTACCATCATAAGTTCACTATGGCCCAAATGTTTTCCTTATGACGGGATCATAGGCATTCTCCAATGACTCTTATTTAAATACACTAACATCCATAAGAACATTTAAAATTTACCTATTGTTACTCCATCAAAATACAAAATATTTTTTGTGAGTTATGAACTTCTATGGTGTAAAAGCATCAGTGCATATACTAGACAAATGACGACTGCCTTTGCAAATCAGTGGCAGTTTCTGTTGCCACTGGAAGTGCCTCTATGAGCTCCCGCATGCCACGATTTGAGCTTGTTATCTCTCAAGCGCGAACCGATCTACAGGAAATGACATCGCGAGAAGGTTAGAGGTCAACCAACAAAAACATAACTCAATCAAAGTAAAAATCCCCAAAAGAAATGTATATAAAACAGATATATACATGGAAAACAACAGCAAAACATCAACTAAAGTGGATTTTTGGTGAAATATAAACTAATTACATTAATACATCGGTTACATGTGGATAGAAGTTCCAACAGTGAAATACCTGAAATAAAATGTAGAGAAAGACATTTGTTTCATGGTCACAGGACCTGATGCAGGCTGGTTGTGTTTGAGAGCAGGAAGAAGTTGACGTTTTTTCAGGCTTTACTGCATTTCACGGAGGCCTGTTCATACCTGTTGTTAAGAGGAGCATTTAGTAAGAGGCAGAGTATGTTATCCTACATTCACAACATAGAGTAACAATTAAAGTCAATTCAAATAGATGCATTCAATAATAATAAATCATATCTTTATTTATAAAGCACATCTCAAAACAAAGTGCACAAAATGCTTCACAAATAAAGAAAAACTTGTCGGGGTGTGACCGACGCCTCTTCCTGGGTCTCCTGTGTCTGATTTAAATAACACATTTAAATATAAACAAAACAATTAAGGAAAGAAATTAAAATCCTTAATGATAAATTAAAATCAAACAAATGAAAAACAAAACAATCCTCCATATGTTCATCATATTATCCAATAGATCTAAAGAGATTACATGTGTAATATTCTGACATCTTCACCCAACGTTGTTGTTACGGGCCTCGACTGCTTTAAAGATGTTGGGGGGGGGGCAGTGTTGTTTATTTCTCCACACCAGGTGTTTACTCCTGGAGCACCGCCCTGCACCACCCACAGGCCAAGACAGTGATCCACGTTCCACTGGCTCCTCCTCCAATGTCATCAGTGACCTATACGGCTCTCTAGTCTTCGTGACCGAAGGAATAAAAGGAATCCTGTTTGATGTTGAGGGGGTGGCTGAGATTTAATGTGATCAGTCCGCCTCGTGCCACTTGCTGTATTATATTGACTTGTATATGAGGGTTCTCTGAGTGGCCGTAGTTTAGTTTGTTATATTCTTATTTCATTGTGCACTCCACACAGTTTCCCTTTGTTATTTCACTAGTCTTTATGGTTGATGTTCTGACTGTATTTTTGGTTATGTGAAGTTTAGTTTGGGTAGCGGCTAGACAGTGTTATTTTGTTTTTGTGTGATACCGTGAGTCAGGGGAGTAGGACCAGGATTTAGGAAGAGGGCTTGTCTTTTGTTTATTTTATGTTTTGGCGTCACCCTCCGCCCCTAACCCCTAATTTTTTCAATAAAAGGCTGCTTTGCCAGATTCTACCGGTGCTGTGTTACTTCCCTTCCTCCTAGCTCTAATCTGGGTTGTAACAGTTGTCCTCTAACACCCACAGGTGGATTAATACATATTGATTTATCTTCAGTTCAGGATCTGTGTGGGTGGAGGTGGAGCACGTGGAACATGGTGACCAGCAAACACTCAGACACACTGTAGCTGGGCGTTTCCTAACACTCCTTGTTTATTGCTATGATACGCTCCAACGTTAAAGCCAGGCTGTACGGAGATTATTCTATCATACATGAATCCAAAAGAGGCCACTAGCACCTGAACAGTCACTCATTTGTTTGGAGAAGGTCCTGCATTTTATTTGGCATAAAGTCAACTCAGTCAGGATCACAGTACTACAAGCTGGATCCTCATGGACAGATATTCTACGTAAAAGACAAGAAAAACAATGGATTAATACACTAGGAACAAAGCGTCCTTGGGGTTTGAATGACAAGTGAGGAGTACCTTATGTCCTTGGATGACCCGTGCACTACATGGGACCTGAAAATGTCAGGTTCCTGGATATTTTTGTATTCACCTAACCCTAATGTTATGTCATTGATGTAAAGATTTGTTTGTTTTTTTATTGAAGAATTTGTGGTAGGAAACTGAAGCATACAGAGGAAATGACCAGTAGCACAGTAACATGTAGTCAGAAAGAGGGCGGAGCTAACCACTGTATTATCATGGTCATCCATGCACTTGGTTGTAGATGCTTGAAGACATTTTACTTCTCATCTGAAAAGCTCCTTCCAAATTCTTGTATAACTGAGAATCTTCACAAACATATTCCCAAAGTGTAAACATTCTACTTCTTTATACCCCACTTGCTTGGTTAGAGGAAATAAAAAATTTCTTCCACCATTTTCTGTTTTGTCTCTTGGTCTCTACGCTCTGAGACCTCTGATTCATCGTCTGAGACCTCAGAACTAAATTCATGGTCCTATGATTTAGAGTCATCATCCCATAGACCAGGGGTTGGCAACCTTTTTGACAAGTGCCAATGTGAAATTTTCTTGTTAATTAGTGTGCCATATCAAAAAAATGTTATATTAGGTTTTATTATTGAACCACATTAATATTTCCAACAGACATGCCATTTTATTCCATCCATATTGGCATCCAGCCTATGGCACATTACTGGTTTTGCTGATGTTCTCCATTACGCATCTCACTTGGGACGTGGGACTTCTGTCCGTCCCTTACATGTGGCTCTCTCTAGGTTTCTATGTTTTTTCCCTGTTTAGTAGTTTTTCCTTACTCTTGTTGAGGGTTAAGGGCAGAGGATGTCACACCTTGTTAAAGCCCTATGAGACAAATACAATTTGATTGATTAATTGCTCAGTGCAGGCAGGTGAATTTTTTCTTTGACTTTATTCTCTTGTCTACCTCATTCTGTTGTCTGCTGCTGTAACAAGGGCATTTCCCCCGGTGTGGGATCAATAAAGTTTTATCTTATCGTATCTTATAACCTATAAGATATACCTATTATTTTAATTATAATATTGCTTTCCCATAGGTTTTCTTGTGAGTTATTAGTTAACTAGCCACTGACAGCAGTTCAACAACCAGCCCTGCATGTGGTCACTATACATCACCAACTTCTGGTCCAATGTATACTACACTAAACAACACCTGAATTGGCTTTTTGAGGGCTTTAATTATACATGCTTCTGTGCTATGTCTCCACACAATGGATCTGAAAGACTGTACAGCGTTTAATGTCCTGCAGTCTCCGAGCCCGAGTGTGTCATCTTCGGCTAGCGCTAGTAGCCCCTCGCTAGCACCTCCAGTAGAGCTAGGAAGAGCGAGCCGCGACACACCGTTCTCGCTGGCATTCAAGGGAAAGCTGACTAACATTCCACTGTGTTGTTATTTATTATTATTATATTAGATTTGTCTCTTCCCAGTGGGGAGAGAACAGGTGCATTCAGTAAGTGAGTTTTAAAGAGTTTTAAACATATAATTAAATAGCATTAATAACATTATATAATATTTAGTTATTATTCATAACATTATTATTTCAAATGTAAATCAAATATAGTCATCAAAATATCTAAGTCAGAAAAAAAGTATTTACTGAAATAAATGACCCCCAAACTTAGTCATCAGTAGGTGTTTTCATCACCATAGTAACCAGATGCTAAGATTTGAAATAGAAGCTGATTTTGATTGACAGGGACATTCCCTCAATACCCCCATTGTTGCTGTGACAACAGGATGATTTTGATTGGACAATTTTAATAGGAGACCCCTGATTGGCTGTTGATTGCCTTAAATACTGTTAAAGTTTAAGACAGTTTCTATTGCACTCTGACCTTGACTGAGGTAAGTCATGTCTCACTCGCTCTCTGTATTTACCCAGCATGCTAACCGATACAATTCAGACTCATAATTTAAGTTTGAAATGAGACCGCTGTATAATATGAAGTTGCTGCTGTTACCTGCTGCTGTTAAATGTTGATAATGTGCTGGTTTCTGTTGCTTCTATGACAAATGTGGGAATATTGTTGCTGGCTTGTTTTGTGTTTTCTGCTGCTTATCTTTGATTCCTGTGGTATTCTTGTCATTTTATGTTGTGATACGTGATAATGAATGAGTGATACGTGATAGCGTGATGCTAAGTAGCGTTAGGTCTCCTAGGCCAGGCATTGTGGAAAACACATCTTTAGCACCAGGATATTTTCACATTCCACATCTTATTCTACCAAACAATGTGATTTTTGTAACAGTGGGAAGATTAACCTTGGTATTTAACTATAGTATTGTAGAGAAAGTAATAAAAAAACAACTCCCATCACTGCCAATCAAATTCAGATTCAAATTCATATCAAAGCATCTGGTTGGCATGGTGATTGATGAGGGAAGTTTTCCCAGTCATTTATTTCAGAAAATGCTTTTTTTTTACTGGTGAGTTTTAATTGGTTTATGGGGAGTTTGAATGTGTTTAAGGACAAGTTGACGGGAGCTTAAGCTAATGCTAGGAGCACATTACATGAGGTGTGTAGCTCCTTTAAGGAAAAACCAATCCCTCTCCATTGGGTCTAATGTTATTTCAGAGAAAACATTTCTTGAAGGAGCATCAACTCGCATAACTCGCTCCCACGGTCCCATTTTTTTACTCTCACAAATCCCAAATATATCTGTGTGTTCGGCAACGTCTTGGGATTCTCACGGTGTCTTTATTTCACAGATAGGACTTATAGTTTTTTAATTATAGTTGTTTGAGTGCTGCACTCAGAGTTTAGATTTGTCTCTTCCCAGTGGGGAGAGAACAGGTGCATTCAGTTGAGTTTCCATGGCAACCAGATACACACATAGCAGGAGGGGAGTCTCTCTCTCTCTCTCTCTCTCTCTCTCTCTCTCTCTCTCTCTCTGGAGTGTGGTGGAGTGTGTGTGAGCTGAGAGCTGGTTGCGGTTAATGAGCGGTTTGTGCGATTTTGGTTTATTTGTTGATAATTCTGTTTATAGATATAGTGTATTGTCGGTTATAGGGTCGTGGTGTTGTGGTGTACACGGAGGAGGTGTTAGGTGGTGCGTGTGTGTGAGTGTTTGCAGTCGGCCGCGGGCCGGTGTGCTAAACGCCATGGACCTCACCAGGTTAACCCGCTCCGGCCTTCCCGTGCTCGGTGGAGGAGTGCAGCCTGGCCGTGGGGGGGGGGTAGAGGGGCACAGCAGCGTGAAGTCCACTGCGAGGATGAACAACGCGGTTGTCATCTTTCTAGACAGTGTAGAGAAGGCGAACACGGTGGTGGCGACCGGGATCGAAGTGAGCGATACCTTCGTATCGGTTCTGCCTCTCGCCACACCGGCGGTTAAAGTGACTCTGTCCAACGTCCCCCCGTTCATTAGAGACGAGACTCTGATAAGAGAACTGTCCAGACACGGAAAGATAGTGTCTCAAGTAAAGAAAGTGTCCTCAGGATGCAGGTCCCCTCTGCTAAAACACGTGGTGTCCCACAGAAGGCATCTATTTATGATTCTGAACAACTGGACTGAGGACCTGAACCTGGTGTTTAAACTCAGAGTGGAAGAGTTTGACTACGTGATTTTACGTCAGGTGAGTGAGGAGGGGACAGGGGAGGTCCCAAAGGAAGGTCAGGTGAGTGAGGAAGGACAGGAGGGGACAGGGGGGGTCCAACAGGTAGATCAGGTGAGTGAGGAAAGACAGGAGGGGACAGGAGGAGTCCAACAGGTAGATCAGGTAGGTGAGGGGGAACAGGAGGAGACAGGCGGGGTCCAACAGGGCCAAGTAAGTGATATTGACATGGAGAGAGATGAGGAGGTGCTTAAAGTTCCTCATCTGAAAAGAAAGACCAGGAGCAACAGTGGAAGCTCAAAGGCAAAGAAAGGAACAGTGAAGAAAGGAGGGAGAGGAGCAGCAGAGTCTGAGTCCAACATGGAGACCGACTCTGCTGACAGTGAATCCTCCGACTTCAGGACAGGAAGCCAGAAGAGCACAAGAAGCTACAGTGCGGGGAAGATAAAAGTGTTTCTCCAGAAAACAAAGAATATGAAAGGATTGAAAATAGAAGATTATTTCTCTGATAAAGAGCAGCTCTCAAACTCTGCCCGGCTGCACATGAGCAGCAAAGGCAGAGGAGGCTTCACCGACCAGGAAATATATAGACTCAAAAAGATTGTTCAAAAAGTTAGGCAAGAGAAAAACAACGATGAAGATGATGAATAAAGTTTTACATCCTGATTATCAATCAGTCCTGTTTTTGTGTGGGGTTTTTATATTTTACAACATGAGTCTTTTAAACATTAGCTCTTTGAATATAAACGGAGCCAGAGACGCGGTGAAGAGGTCCCTGATGTTCCAGCAGATAAAACTTAAAAGAACTGAAGTGGTGTTTGTACAAGAAACACATAGTGACTCTAAAAATGAGAATGACTGGAAAAAAGAGTGGGAGGGGCAGGTGGTCCTGAGCCACCTAAGCACAACCAGTGGGGGGGTGGGCATCATCTTCTTCAAGAGTTTCACACCAGAGTCTTTGGAAGTGGAGGAGGTGGTGGAGGGCAGACTACTGGTGGTGAGGGCAAAGGTTGAGCAGTTTTATTTAGTTTTTAGAAATGTTTATGCTCCGGTCTCAGGACCCGACAGAGTCTGTTTTTTAAAGGTTTTAGACACAGTTTTAAGCAAAGTTAAAGTAGATGATTTTTAATTTTTAGGAGGAGATTTTAATTGTAGAGAAAATGATGTTTTAGACAGGAACCACCTAGAGCCCCACAGAGCATTGCAGCGTGCACTGAGGCAGCTGCTGCAGGCTCATGAACTTTGTGATGTGTGGAGAAGGATGAATGACAATAAAAGACAATACACCTGGACTCATTGCCGAGGGAATCTAATTTCCATGGCGAGATTGGACCGTTTTTATTGTTTTAAACATAATTTTAGCATCTTCAGAAAGTGCAGTATACTCCCGGTAGGTTTTACGGACCACGCGCTGGTTGTGTGCAGCGTTTTTATCTCTAAATTAAAGTCCAGAAGTGCATACTGGCATTTTAACACGTCTCTTTTATGTGATGCACATTTTAAGGATGTTTTTAAGTTTTTCTGCAGCGGTTTTAAAGAAAGAACAAATGATTTTATTTCTTTAAAACTGTGGTGGGACTATGGGAAGGTGGAGATAAAGCAGCTCTGTCAACAGTATACTCTCAATGTTACAAGAGACATTACCAGATCTATGGAGGATCTAGAGACGGAAATTGTGGAGTTGCTGAATTTAATAGATTCCACTGGAAATCGAGATCATATTAAAGATCTCAAGTCTAAAAAATCTGCTCTTACAGACCTACTGGGCACTAAGGCTCAGGGGGCGCTGGTCAGATCAAGGTTCCAGACGGCAGCGCTCATGGATGCACCATCGAAATTCTTCTTTGGACTGGAGAAGAAGAACGGACAAGGCCGACTCATCCACACGCTGCGATCTCCTGAAGGAGAGGAACTCAGTGACAGCAAGGAGATCCTGAGGAGAGCCCCGAGTTTTTATAATGATCTGCACAGAAGTGAATACACCGAGAACATTGCCATATATGAATCTTTCTGTGGAGAGCTGCCCAAAGTCCCTGAAGACGTGAACACTGGGTTGGATGGCCCCCTGTCGATACAAGAACTCTACACGGCCCTGCAGAGCATGGAGGGGGGAAAGGCCCCTGGCATCGACGGGATTCCGGTAGAGTTTTTTAAAGAGTTCTGGAACGAGATGGGGGAAGATCTTTTATCTGTTTTTAACGAGAGTTTTAGAGACTTGGTGTTGCCGATAAGCTGCAGGAGGGCGGTAATAACTCTCCTGCCAAAAAAAGGAGACTTACAGGAGATCAAAAACTGGCGTCCTGTGTCCCTCTTATGCACGGATTACAAGATCCTTTCTAAAGCGCTGGCAAACCGTCTGCGAGAGGTGATGGAGGAAGTGATTCACCAAGACCAGACCTACTGTGTGCCTGGTAGGTCTATCCTGGACAATGTGTCCTTAATTCGAGATATTGTTGACTTCTCTAGTTCATTAGGCATAAAAACTGGTCTCATTTCTCTAGACCAGGAAAAGGCTTTTGACCGGGTTGAGCACCTTTACCTCTGGAAGACTCTGGAGAGGTTTGGCCTCAGCCCATGTCTCATAGCTATGATCCAGGTTTTGTATCAGGACATTGAGAGTGTACTGAAGATTAATGGAGGCCTGAGTGCACCTTTTAAAGTGCACAGGGGGGCGAGACAGGGCTGCTCGCTCTCAGGGATGTTATACGCACTTTCGATTGAACCAATGCTAAATAAGATAAGAGCTAACATTGAGGGTTTGATTTTAAATGATTTTAAAAAGAGCCACATTGTATCAGCATATGCAGACGACATCCTCGTCTTTGTAAAAAATCTGAAGGATATCCAAGAACTCGGAAAAATTGTCAGTGATTTTAAAACCATGTCAGCTGCCAGAGTGAACTGGGGGAAAAGTGAAGCGCTGGAAGTTGGGAGGGGGGGCTACCCAGTCTGCCGGGGGGGTTGAAGTGGAGAAGAGATGGTCTCAAGTACCTGGGGGTATATGTCGGCAATGAGTCCATAGTTCAGAAGAACTGGGAGGGGGTGGCTGAGAAAATACAAGGGAGGCTTAACAAGTGGAAATGGCTGAAACCACAGTTATCGTACAGAGGCAGAACATTGATAATTAACAACCTAGTAGCTTCTGCTCTGTGGCATCGACTCGCATGCATGGAACCACCGAAAGGACTCACACAAAAACTACAAACCATTTTAACAGATTTCTTTTGGGACAGGTTACACTGGGTGCCCCAGTGTGTGTTGTTTTTACCAAAGGAGGAGGGGGGGCAAGGGCTGGTGCACATTCAAAGCAGGGTAGCCACTTTTAGATTACAGTTTATCCAAAAGTATCTTGCAGGTCCACAGAATGTTGTTTGGAGACAAGTGGCAAGCAGCATCCTGAGGGGGACAACTGGTTTGGTTTTAGACATGGCACTGTTCTTAATGGATTTTAAGCTTTTAAAACTGTACGGATTATCTCCTTTTTATCAGTCACTTTTTAAGACATGGAACCTTTTTAAATGGAAAAGGCTGGAACCTGCAAACTCACTGCACTGGCTATTGGAAGAGCCGTTAATAAATGGAGCCAGGCTGGATGTCCAGAGCAGCTCAACACCAGGCCTCACCAGTATGCTGTGCACCACCGGAGCTGTAACCCTGAGGAAGATAGTCGATGCAGCAGGTCCTGGACTGACTGACATCCCGGCTGTGGCTTCTCTCATCGGACAGAGGTCCATGCGACAGGCAGGAAACATTTTAAACTTATGGATTAAGAGACTCACAGACGAGGAGGTAAAGATGCTACAGGAGTACAGGACTGGAACAGAAACCCCCGACGACAGCGACCCTTTCCCAGAGTTGGGTTTTACTCCGAATCTGGACGGGCTCAAAGGACCTTTTTTAAATAAAACTGACTGGAAACAGGTAGAACTGCACACAGCCAAAGGAAGAGCCATGTATGAATGTTGTGTTTTAACCCTGAACAGAAGCAAACTGGATGTGAGGACTGACACGGTGTGGAGGAGAAGACTGGATGTGGACAGCAAGGTCAAACCAGTCTGGAGGGTTTTATACAAACCACCATTGAAGAAAAGGACTGGTGACCTGCAATGGAGGATTTTACACGGTGCCATCGCGGTCAACAGTTTTATTTCTATCATCAACCCAACCGTCAAATGCAGTTGTCCATTTTGTGGAGAAGCAGAGACAGTTTTTCATGCTTTTTATGACTGTAGAAGACTCTGTTACCTTTTTAACACACTTCAGAATGTTTTTAAACAGTTTGATGAGCCGTGGAGTAAGAGTGCCTTCATCCTAGGAGTTGGATATAGAAAGTCCAACCCTAGCAAGTGGAAATTGTTAAACTGGATAGTAGGGGAAGCCAAACTGTCCATCTACAGCAGCAGAAAAAACAGAGTAGAGGACAGGGCAGGACAAGAAGCACTTCCTGTTTTTATCTCGCTGCTGAAGGCCAGAGTCTGGGTAGATTTTAGGTTTTTTAAAGAAATGAAGAACATGGGTGGCTTCATCAAACAGTGGTGTTTTAATGACGTAATATGTTCTGTGATTGACAATGTTTTAATATTTAATATTATTTTCTAGGTAGGTTTTAATATTGTTCTGAACTGTACTGCACAGATCCACTTATTGTCATGGAAACATTGACAGTAGTTTTGTATAAATTTTGAAAATAAAGGTTTTAAAAAATCAAAAAAATCTCTCTCTCTCTGTGTCTCTCTCTCTTAAACCAGCCAGTCTGTCTCTCTTTCTCTGTCTTTCTCTCTCTCTGTGTCTCACTCTCTGGGTGTCTCTGTGTCTCTCTCACTCTCTGGGTCTCTCTGTGTGTCTCTCTCTCTGTGTCTCTCTGTGTGTCTCACTCTTTCTGTGTCTCTCTCTCTCTCTTAAACCAGCCAGTCTGTCTCTCTCTATCTCTCTGTGTCTCACTCTCTGGGTGTCTCTGTATGTCTCACTCTCACTTAAACCAGCCAGTCTGTCTCTCTCCCTCTCTCTCCTTCTCTCTGTGTGTCTCTCTTTGGGTCTCTCTGTGTGTCTCTCTCTCTCTGTGTCAATTGTTTTATATTGAATGTTTGTCAATAGATCAATTTCACCTAAATCTTACACACTATTTCATCCTGTCACCTGCAGACAAACGTCATTTGACTTCTAGATCCAGACGAGAACGGAAACTTCTTGTGAGAACGATCCTCGACGACCACAAACCAACACAAAGACAACAAACTACTCAGCAGATAAGAGAAAATAGAGCATCAACTGTTCCAAGAGCTTCATCAACAAATAGATCTGCTCTCTGTTGTAAACATGCAGCAACCAGACATTGTGTTGAGCCTCAGAGCCGAACTCCTCCAAGCCAACAGGGAGATTATGGCTCTTAAAAATGGAAACTTGTCTCTGAAGGAGCAGGTGGAGCAGCTGGATCACCAGCTAAAAGACAAAGATGGTCTCATAAAGAAGGAGACCAAGAAGTGTCAGGCCAAGGCTAGGAGTATGGAGGCAAGTCTGCACCAGGAGCCACCTCAGCCTGAGACAAGCTGGAGCAGAGAGGTGGAGGTGGAGGTGGAGGTGGAGAAGGAGAAGGAGAAGGAGAAGGAGATCCAGGCTCTGAAGGAGCAGGTGGAGCAGCTGCAACATCAGTTGAATGACAAAGATGGTCTCATAAAGAAAGAGACCACGAAACAGCGTGCTTGCTTGAGGGCCTACATTGACTGCATGGCCGAGCTCACTGAGTGTCAGGCCAAGTCCAAGAGTATGGAGGCAAGTCTGCACCAGGAGCCACCTCAGCCTGAGACAAGCTGGAGCAGAATGTTGGAGGTGGAGAAGGAGAAGGAAAAGGAGATCCAGGCTCTGAAGGAGCAGGTGGAGTAGCTGGAACACCAGCTAAAAGACAAAGATGGTCTCAATCAATCAATCAAATTTTATTTGTATAGCCCATATTCACAAATCACAATTTGTCTCATAGGGCTTTAACATGGTGTGACATCCTCTGCCCTTAACCCTCAACAAGAGTAAGGAAAAACTACTTAAAAACCCTTTTAACAGGGAAAAAAGAAGGTAGAAACCTCAGAGAGAGCCACATGTGAGGGATCCCTCTCCCAGGACGAACAGAAGTGCAATGGATGTCAAGTGTAAAGGAGAACATCAAGATAAAGGTTTTAGCAGCATTGATAAGGGTAAACAATCCATATGGTCTTTATTAGCTGGTGGAGCATGGTGGTTGAGGTGTCGAGATTCGCTTGTAGAGCCTCTGATGGGATGTCATCTGGCCCTGCTGCTTTGCCACATCGCAATGCCTTGATGTCCTTCCTCACCTCAGATCTTGTTGGGGGGGCACAGTTGATGTCAAGCGTGTGCGTGGCTGGTGGGATCTCTACCTTTTGGGCAGGGGGCTGTCTGTTGAGCAGCTCCCTAAAGTGTTCTGTTCACCTTTGATGTTGTTCTTCCTTGGTGGTGAGGAGTCGTCCCTGTTTGTCCCTGATCTGAGTGTTTGTCTGCCTAAACTTTCCAGCTAGTTTCTTGGTGGTCATGTAGAGTTCTTTGAGGTTGTTTTTTCAGCTGCTTCCTCTGCTTCCTGTGCCAAATTCTCGATGTAGTTCCGCTTGTCACATTTTGCACTTTTCTTCACCTCTTTATTTCCTGTTTCATATTCTTTGTGAGCTGCTGCCTTTTTTGCTCGGGTTTTGCTTTTGTATAGTGTGTCTTTTTTTGCCCTCCTTTCTTCAATTTTCTTCTGTGTGTTTGTTGATAACCAAGGTTTATGGTTTTTTGTTTTTCTCCCCACTACTTCTAGGCATGCCTCCTTCCATATGTTTTTCAGGTCGTTCCAGTGCTCTTCCACTGATTTGTGCTCTTCTTCTTGCAGGGCTTGGAACCTGTTCTGTAAGGTGGTCTGGTACAGTTCGGTTGTTCATGCAAATCTCTCACCGTTTTTGTTCATGCAGCCGATTCCATGTTTCCCCATTACCAGTTGGTATCCACTGTTGTTGTTTCCCACCTTTGCGTTCATGTCGCCCATAAGTAGAGTGATGTCTTTTTCTTTCCTGGCCTGGAGTAGCTGTTGTAGTTGGTTATAGAAAATGTCCTTTGTTTCCTCCTCAGTGTTGTTGGTGGGTGCATAACACTGTATGAGTTGGAGGTTGATTCTTTTCATAAGTGTTCCTATCCATCAGATTCACTGTGTAATTTAGGACATCTGAAGGCTTGCCAGCAATCCATATTTTTGTTAATGGCAGTCTGACGGTTTTTGTTGCTTGTGTGACGTAAACATATTTATCATCCGTGCTTGAGTCGGCTGTGGTGACATGATCTACTGAGTTCACCTCTTAATTACTGCGCATGTGTTGGCATTCTGTGAACCCTTTGATACACAACATGGGTCAAAGGTGACCCAACTCAGTTTTTATTTTCTATATCTTTGTAGTCAATTCATTTTGTCTTCATTTAGTATTTCAGGTATTACTCAATTAACTTTTGATCATCACAAATCCTTTTTTCTTTTTTACTTTTTGAATAAATAAAAAAAAGGTCCTGGGCAGCTCCACCGGATGTTGTGGCTTCGTGTTCTTCCCTGAGTGGAGGGATGCTCAGTCCAGTAAAACCCATTTCTACTCAATCTATTGGACCAGGTCTCAGTTTCCTCTTCAGAGGACTTATCAGATGAGTCTTCTATGTCATCAAATGAGCCCTCTTCATTTAGGAGAGCTGGATTCCAAGACACACCCATATTTCGAGTTTTATTTTATTGATCCATCTATGGCTTCTAGCTAGAAAAGAATATGTCAACAGCTAGCTAATAGCTAGCTAAAAGGCTAGTATTGTACATATTTCTCTTTCTCACTAGTAACGGATTATAAAAAAGGACTTGAATACATCAGATGTGCAAAAGCAGCTGAGTGAAATGTATCGTAGGTGTTCCGTAGTGAATACATATTGTATGGGTAATTTTTTTACCCATGTGTAAAATTGATGTAGAAATATAACATTTATGTTTGTTCCTAAAGTAAGAAAGGCAAAATAAAAATATTGATTTGTGGTAATCAAAAACAAGATATTTATTGAATACCTGGAGTATTAAATGATGAAATAAATTTATTTTAAATATATAGCAAAAAACGTAGGAAATTAATACTATTACTAATATATTAATATTGATTCACCCATGTTGTGCATTAGAAGGGGTTTGCACACCTTGTGTATCAAAGGGTTAAGGAGGACATCTGGCGGATTTCTGCTGAACTGCTGAATAGAGACTGTGTTGAACAGCTTTAAGGAAGAGCAGACCAAAATACTCGAGGCAAACATCCCTGACACTCAAGTAGCAGTACTACTGAAGAGACTGTCACCAGTCAACACGTCAGTGTCTATAAATTAGATATAAGAGGGACAAATACTGTAGTAGTACACTGCTAGGTGTTCAGCAGGGGCTGACTGGGACAATAATTGAGGCGGGGAATTTAACTCCATTCCAGGCCACCCTTTTTACGCATTGAAGCAGACGCGACATTTTGTAGGCTTACCCTATTGAAAAGAAGCTTATCCAAAACCATATTATGTGGTTTTTATACATGTGTATATACATTTCAATCTCTTATATATGTATAAAGCAATACAAATCTAATGTGTGAAGAAGCTGAAAGTTGAAATAAAGAATAAATCCAGTCTGTTCTTTTGTCTTTATTCAAAGCTGATGGAGACAAAGTGAAACTCATGTGAGAGAATAACTGAGGCAGTTTTCCTCCTGAAACTCCACAAACTTCCGTGTTCATGTTCAGTCTCTGTCTTTTCAGGGCAGATCACAGAAATACTCAAGTTCTAATAAAAGTGCTCTTTTAAAATGACACATTTCTCATTGTCTGTCATTTCAGTTTTCTCCTGATGTTCAGATTTCCACTCGACCGTATTCACCATTTGCAGAGTTTGATCTCACGCATCAATCATTAAACTTCCTCAGCAGATCCAGTGTGTTTGGATTTATTCCAAATGAAGTCAGTTTTCTCTGTGAAGTGAACGAGTCTGACGACAGCTCAGCTGTATTCTCTCTAGGCTGAATAAATGTATTCAGTGTTTTTGTGTTACAAGACAGCAAAGAGAGACTCACAAAACTTTACTTTCCAATTGCATATGAACCATTTACAGTTTTATTTACCATCATAAGTTCACTATGGCCCAAATGTTTTCCTTATGACGGGATCATAGGCATTCTCCAATGACTCTTATTTAAATACACTAACATCCATAAGAACATTTAAAATTGACCTATTGTTACTCCATCAAAATACAAAATATTTTTTGTGAGTTATGAACTTCTATGGTGTAAAAGCATCAGTGCATATACTAGACAAATGACGACTGCCTTTGCAAATCAGTGGCAGTTTCTGTTGCCACTGGAAGTGCCTCTATGAGCTCCCGCATTCCACGATTTGAGCTTGCTATCTCTCAAGCGCGAACCGATCTACAGGAAATGACATCGCGAGAAGGTTAGAGGTCAACCAACAAAAACATAACTCAATCAAAGTAAAAATCCCCAAAAGAAATGTATATAAAACAGATATATACATGAAAAACAACAGCAAAACATCAACTAAAGTGGATTTTTGGTGAAATATAAACTAATTACATTAATACATCGGTTACATGTGGATAGAAGTTCCAACAGTGAAATACCTGAAATAAAATGTAGAGAAAGACATTTGTTTCATGGTCACAGGACCTGATGCAGGCTGGTTGTGTTTGAGAGCAGGAAGAAGTTGACGTTTTTTCAGGCTTTACTGCATTTCACGGAGGCCTGTTCATACCTGTTGTTAAGAGGAGCATTTAGTAAGAGGCAGAGTATGTTATCCTACATTCACAACATAGAGTAACAATTAAAGTCAATTCAAATAGATGCATTCAATAATAATAAATCATATCTTTATTTATAAAGCACATCTCAAAACAAAGTGCACAAAATGCTTCACAAATAAAGAAAAACTTGTCGGGGTGTGACCGACGCCTCTTCCTGGGTCTCCTGTGTCTGATTTAAATAACACATTTAAATATAAACAAAACAATTAAGGAAAGAAATTAAAATCCTTAATGATAAATTAAAATCAAACAAATGAAAAACAAAACAATCCTCCATATGTTCATCATATTATCCAATAGATCTAAAGAGATTACATGTGTAATATTCTGACATCTTCACCCAACGTTGTTGTTACGGGCCTCGACTGCTTTAAAGATGTTGGGGGGGGGGCAGTGTTGTTTATTTCTCCACACCAGGTGTTTACTCCTGGAGCACCGCCCTGCACCACCCACAGGCCAAGACAGTGATCCACGTTCCACTGGCTCCTCCTCCAATGTCATCAGTGACCTATACGGCTCTCTAGTCTTCGTGACCGAAGGAATAAAAGGAATCCTGTTTGATGTTGAGGGGGTGGCTGAGATTTAATGTGATCAGTCCGCCTCGTGCCACTTGCTGTATTATATTGACTTGTATATGAGGGTTCTCTGAGTGGCCGTAGTTTAGTTTGTTATATTCTTATTTCATTGTGCACTCCACACAGTTTCCCTTTGTTATTTCACTAGTCTTTATGGTTGATGTTCTGACTGTATTTTTGGTTATGTGAAGTTTAGTTTGGGTAGCGGCTAGACAGTGTTATTTTGTTTTTGTGTGATACCGTGAGTCAGGGGAGTAGGACCAGGATTTAGGAAGAGGGCTTGTCTTTTGTTTATTTTATGTTTTGGCGTCACCCTCCGCCCCTAACCCCTAATTTTTTCAATAAAAGGCTGCTTTGCCAGATTCTACCGGTGCTGTGTTACTTCCCTTCCTCCTAGCTCTAATCTGGGTTGTAACAGTTGTCCTCTAACACCCACAGGTGGATTAATACATATTGATTTATCTTCAGTTCAGGATCTGTGTGGGTGGAGGTGGAGCACGTGGAACATGGTGACCAGCAAACACTCAGACACACTGTAGCTGGGCGTTTCCTAACACTCCTTGTTTATTGCTATGATACGCTCCAACGTTAAAGCCAGGCTGTACGGAGATTATTCTATCATACATGAATCCAAAAGAGGCCACTAGCACCTGAACAGTCACTCATTTGTTTGGAGAAGGTCCTGCATTTTATTTGGCATAAAGTCAACTCAGTCAGGATCACAGTACTACAAGCTGGATCCTCATGGACAGATATTCTACGTAAAAGACAAGAAAAACAATGGATTAATACACTAGGAACAAAGCGTCCTTGGGGTTTGAATGACAAGTGAGGAGTACCTTATGTCCTTGGATGACCCGTGCACTACATGGGACCTGAAAATGTCAGGTTCCTGGATATTTTTGTATTCACCTAACCCTAATGTTATGTCATTGATGTAAAGATTTGTTTGTTTTTTTATTGAAGAATTTGTGGTAGGAAACTGAAGCATACAGAGGAAATGACCAGTAGCACAGTAACATGTAGTCAGAAAGAGGGCGGAGCTAACCACTGTATTATCATGGTCATCCATGCACTTGGTTGTAGATGCTTGAAGACATTTTACTTCTCATCTGAAAAGCTCCTTCCAAATTCTTGTATAACTGAGAATCTTCACAAACATATTCCCAAAGTGTAAACATTCTACTTCTTTATACCCCACTTGCTT
This sequence comes from Hippoglossus hippoglossus, assembly GCF_009819705.1. NCBI lineage: Eukaryota > Metazoa > Chordata > Actinopteri > Pleuronectiformes > Pleuronectidae > Hippoglossus > Hippoglossus hippoglossus. The sequence continues at coordinate 23,907,210 of NC_047171.1, forward strand.
GGTTAGAGGAAATAAAAAATTTCTTCCACCATTTTCTGTTTTGTCTCTTGGTCTCTACGCTCTGAGACCTCTGATTCATCGTCTGAGACCTCAGAACTAAATTCATGGTCCTATGATTTAGAGTCATCATCCCATAGACCAGGGGTTGGCAACCTTTTTGACAAGTGCCAATGTGAAATTTTCTTGTTAATTAGTGTGCCATATCAAAAAAATGTTATATTAGGTTTTATTATTGAACCACATTAATATTTCCAACAGACATGCCATTTTATTCCAACCATATTGGCATCCAGCCTATGGCACATTACTGGTTTTGCTGATGTTCTCCATTACGCATCTCACTTGGGACGTGGGACTTCTGTCCGTCCCTTACATGTGGCTCTCTCTAGGTTTCTATGTTTTTTCCCTGTTTAGTAGTTTTTCCTTACTCTTGTTGAGGGTTAAGGGCAGAGGATGTCACACCTTGTTAAAGCCCTATGAGACAAATACAATTTGATTGATTAATTGCTCAGTGCAGGCAGGTGAATTTTTTTTCTATTGACTTAATTCTCTTGTCTACCTCATTCTGTTGTCTGCTGCTGTAACAAGGGCATTTCCCCCGGTGTGGGATCAATAAAGTTTTATCTTATTGTATCTTATAACCTATAAGATATACCGATTATTTTAATTATAATATTGCTTTCCCATAGGTTTTCTTGTGAGTTATTAGTTAACTAGCCACTGACAGCAGTTCAACAACCAGCCCTGCATGTGGTCACTATACATCACCAACTTCTGGTCCAATGTATACTACACTAAACAACACCTGAATTGGCTTTTTGAGGGCTTTAATTATACATGCTTCTGTGCTATGTCTCCACACAATGGATCTGAAAGACTGTACAGCGTTTAATGTCCTGCAGTCTCCGAGCCCGAGTGTGTCATCTTCGGCTAGCGCTAGTAGCCCCTCGCTAGCACCTCCAGTAGAGCTAGGAAGAGCGAGCCGCGACACACCGTTCTCGCTGGCATTCAAGGGAAAGCTGACTAACATTCCACTGTGTTGTTATTTATTATTATTATATTAGATTTGTCTCTTCCCAGTGGGGAGAGAACAGGTGCATTCAGTAAGTGAGTTTTAAAGAGTTTTAAACATATAATTAAATAGCATTAATAACATTATATAATATTTAGTTATTATTCATAACATTATTATTTCAAATGTAAATCAAATATAGTCATCAAAATATCTAAGTCAGAAAAAAAGTATTTACTGAAATAAATGACCCCCAAACTTAGTCATCAGTAGGTGTTTTCATCACCATAGTAACCAGATGCTAAGATTTGAAATAGAAGCTGATTTTGATTGACAGGGACACTCCCTCAATACCCCCATTGTTGCTGTGACAACAGGATGATTTTGATTGGACAATTTTGATAGGAGACCCCTGATTGGCTGTTGATTGCCTTAAATACTGTTAAAGTTTAAGACAGTTTCTATTGCACTCTGACCTTGACTGAGGTAAGTCATGTCTCACTCTCTCTCTGTATTTACCCAGCATGCTAACCGATACAATTCAGACTCATAATTTAAGTTTGAAATGAGACCGCTGTATAATATGAAGTTGCTGCTGTTACCTGCTGCTGTTAAATGTTGATAATGTGCTGGTTTCTGTTGCTTCTATGACAAATGTGGGAATATTGTTGCTGGCTTGTTTTGTGTTTTCTGCTGCTTATCTTTGATTCCTGTGGTATTCTTGTCATTTTATGTTGTGATACGTGATAATGAATGAGTGATACGTGATAGCGTGATGCTAAGTAGCGTTAGGTCTCCTAGGCCAGGCATTGTGGAAAACACATCTTTAGCACCAGGATATTTTCACATTCCACATCTTATTCTACCAAACAATGTGATTTTTGTAACAGTGGGAAGATTAACCTTGGTATTTAACTATAGTATTGTAGAGAAAGTAATAAAAAAACAACTGCCATCACTGCCAATCAAATTCAGATTCAAATTCATATCAAAGCATCTGGTTGGCATGGTGATTGATGAGGGAAGTTTTCCCAGTCATTTATTTCAGAAAATGCTTTTTTTTTACTGGTGAGTTTTAATTGGTTTATGGGGAGTTTGAATGTGTTTAAGGACAAGTTGACGGGAGCTTAAGCTAATGCTAGGAGCACATTACATGAGGTGTGTAGCTCCTTTAAGGAAAAACCAATCCCTCTCCATTGGGTCTAATGTTATTTCAGAGAAAGAAGGAGCATCAACTCGCATAACTCGCTCCCACGGTCCCATTTTTTTACTCTCACAAATCCCAAATATATCTGTGTGTTCGGCAACGTCTTGGGATTCTCACGGTGTCTTTATTTCACAGATAGGACTTATAGTTTTTTAATTATAGTTGTTTGAGTGCTGCACTCAGAGTTTAGATTTGTCTCTTCCCAGTGGGGAGAGAACAGGTGCATTCAGTTGAGTTTCCATGGCAACCAGATACACACATAGCAGGAGGGGAGTCTCTCTCTCTCTCTCTCTCTCTCTCTCGTGTGGTGGAGTGTGTGTGAGCTGAGAGCTGGTTGCGGTTAATGAGCGGTTTGTGCGATTTTGGTTTATTTGTTGATAATTCTGTTTATAGATATAGTGTATTGTCGGTTATAGGGTCGTGGTGTTGTGGTGTACACGGAGGAGGTGTTAGGTGGTGCGTGTGTGTGAGTGTTTGCAGTCGGCCGCGGGCCGGTGTGCTAAACGCCATGGACCTCACCAGGTTAACCCGCTCCGGCCTTCCCGTGCTCGGTGGAGGAGTGCAGCCTGGCCGTGGGGGGGGGGTAGAGGGGCACAGCAGCGTGAAGTCCACTGCGAGGATGAACAACGCGGTTGTCATCTTTCTAGACAGTGTAGAGAAGGCGAACACGGTGGTGGCGACCGGGATCGAAGTGAGCGATACCTTCGTATCGGTTCTGCCTCTCGCCACACCGGCGGTTAAAGTGACTCTGTCCAACATCCCCCCGTTCATTAGAGACGAGACTCTGATAAGAGAACTGTCCAGACACGGAAAGATAGTGTCTCAAGTAAAGAAAGTGTCCTCAGGATGCAGGTCCCCTCTGCTAAAACACGTGGTGTCCCACAGAAGGCATCTATTTATGATTCTGAACAACTGGACTGAGGACCTGAACCTGGTGTTTAAACTCAGAGTGGAAGAGTTTGACTACGTGATTTTACGTCAGGTGAGTGAGGAGGGGACAGGGGAGGTCCCAAAGGAAGGTCAGGTGAGTGAGGAAGGACAGGAGGGGACAGGGGGGGTCCAACAGGTAGATCAGGTGAGTGAGGAAAGACAGGAGGGGACAGGAGGAGTCCAACAGGTAGATCAGGTAGGTGAGGGGGAACAGGAGGAGACAGGCGGGGTCCAACAGGGCCAAGTAAGTGATATTGACATGGAGAGAGATGAGGAGGTACTTAAAGTTCCTCATCTGAAAAGAAAGACCAGGAGCAACAGTGGAAGCTCAAAGGCAAAGAAAGGAACAGTGAAGAAAGGAGGGAGAGGAGCAGCAGAGTCTGAGTCCAACATGGAGACCGACTCTGCTGACAGTGAATCCTCCGACTTCAGGACAGGAAGCCAGAAGAGCACAAGAAGCTACAGTGCGGGGAAGATAAAAGTGTTTCTCCAGAAAACAAAGAATATGAAAGGATTGAAAATAGAAGATTATTTCTCTGATAAAGAGCAGCTCTCAAACTCTGCCCGGCTGCACATGAGCAGCAAAGGCAGAGGAGGCTTCACCGACCAGGAAATATATAGACTCAAAAAGATTGTTCAAAAAGTTAGGCAAGAGAAAAACAACGATGAAGATGATGAATAAAGTTTTACATCCTGATTATCAATCAGTCCTGTTTTTGTGTGGGGTTTTTATATTTTACAACATGAGTCTTTTAAACATTAGCTCTTTGAATATAAACGGAGCCAGAGACGCGGTGAAGAGGTCCCTGATGTTCCAGCAGATAAAACTTAAAAGAACTGAAGTGGTGTTTGTACAAGAAACACATAGTGACTCTAAAAATGAGAATGACTGGAAAAAAGAGTGGGAGGGGCAGGTGGTCCTGAGCCACCTAAGCACAACCAGTGGGGGGGTGGGCATCATCTTCTTCAAGAGTTTCACACCAGAGTCTTTGGAAGTGGAGGAGGTGGTGGAGGGCAGACTACTGGTGGTGAGGGCAAAGGTTGAGCAGTTTTATTTAGTTTTTAGAAATGTTTATGCTCCGGTCTCAGGACCCGACAGAGTCTGTTTTTTAAAGGTTTTAGACACAGTTTTAAGCAAAGTTAAAGTAGATGATTTTTAATTTTTAGGAGGAGATTTTAATTGTAGAGAAAATGATGTTTTAGACAGGAACCACCTAGAGCCCCACAGAGCATTGCAGCGTGCACTGAGGCAGCTGCTGCAGGCTCATGAACTTTGTGATGTGTGGAGAAGGATGAATGACAATAAAAGACAATACACCTGGACTCATTGCCGAGGGAATCTAATTTCCATGGCGAGATTGGACCGTTTTTATTGTTTTAAACATAATTTTAGCATCTTCAGAAAGTGCAGTATACTCCCGGTAGGTTTTACGGACCACGCGCTGGTTGTGTGCAGCGTTTTTATCTCTAAATTAAAGTCCAGAAGTGCATACTGGCATTTTAACACGTCTCTTTTATGTGATGCACATTTTAAGGATGTTTTTAAGTTTTTCTGCAGCGGTTTTAAAGAAAGAACAAATGATTTTATTTCTTTAAAACTGTGGTGGGACTATGGGAAGGTGGAGATAAAGCAGCTCTGTCAACAGTATACTCTCAATGTTACAAGAGACATTACCAGATCTATGGAGGATCTAGAGACGGAAATTGTGGAGTTGCTGAATTTAATAGATTCCACTGGAAATCGAGATCATATTAAAGATCTCAAGTCTAAAAAATCTGCTCTTACAGACCTACTGGGCACTAAGGCTCAGGGGGCGCTGGTCAGATCAAGGTTCCAGACGGCAGCGCTCATGGATGCACCATCGAAATTCTTCTTTGGACTGGAGAAGAAGAACGGACAAGGCCGACTCATCCACACGCTGCGATCTCCTGAAGGAGAGGAACTCAGTGACAGCAAGGAGATCCTGAGGAGAGCCCCGAGTTTTTATAATGATCTGCACAGAAGTGAATACACCGAGAACATTGCCATATATGAATCTTTCTGTGGAGAGCTGCCCAAAGTCCCTGAAGACGTGAACACTGGGTTGGATGGCCCCCTGTCGATACAAGAACTCTACACGGCCCTGCAGAGCATGGAGGGGGGAAAGGCCCCTGGCATCGACGGGATTCCGGTAGAGTTTTTTAAAGAGTTCTGGAACGAGATGGGGGAAGATCTTTTATCTGTTTTTAACGAGAGTTTTAGAGACTTGGTGTTGCCGATAAGCTGCAGGAGGGCGGTAATAACTCTCCTGCCAAAAAAAGGAGACTTACAGGAGATCAAAAACTGGCGTCCTGTGTCCCTCTTATGCACGGATTACAAGATCCTTTCTAAAGCGCTGGCAAACCGTCTGAGAGAGGTGATGGAGGAAGTGATTCACCAAGACCAGACCTACTGTGTGCCTGGTAGGTCTATCCTGGACAATGTGTCCTTAATTCGAGATATTGTTGACTTCTCTAGTTCATTAGGCATAAAAACTGGTCTCATTTCTCTAGACCAGGAAAAGGCTTTTGACCGGGTTGAGCACCTTTACCTCTGGAAGACTCTGGAGAGGTTTGGCCTCAGCCCATGTCTCATAGCTATGATCCAGGTTTTGTATCAGGACATTGAGAGTGTACTGAAGATTAATGGAGGCCTGAGTGCACCTTTTAAAGTGCACAGGGGGGCGAGACAGGGCTGCTCGCTCTCAGGGATGTTATACGCACTTTCGATTGAACCAATGCTAAATAAGATAAGAGCTAACATTGAGGGTTTGATTTTAAATGATTTTAAAAAGAGCCACATTGTATCAGCATATGCAGACGACATCCTCGTCTTTGTAAAAAATCTGAAGGATATCCAAGAACTCGGAAAAATTGTCAGTGATTTTAAAACCATGTCAGCTGCCAGAGTGAACTGGGGGAAAAGTGAAGCGCTGGAAGTTGGGAGGGGGGGCTACCCAGTCTGCCGGGGGGGTTGAAGTGGAGAAGAGATGGTCTCAAGTACCTGGGGGTATATGTCGGCAATGAGTCCATAGTTCAGAAGAACTGGGAGGGGGTGGCTGAGAAAATACAAGGGAGGCTTAACAAGTGGAAATGGCTGAAACCACAGTTATCGTACAGAGGCAGAACATTGATAATTAACAACCTAGTAGCTTCTGCTCTGTGGCATCGACTCGCATGCATGGAACCACCGAAAGGACTCACACAAAAACTACAAACCATTTTAACAGATTTCTTTTGGGACAGGTTACACTGGGTGCCCCAGTGTGTGTTGTTTTTACCAAAGGAGGAGGGGGGGCAAGGGCTGGTGCACATTCAAAGCAGGGTAGCCACTTTTAGATTACAGTTTATCCAAAAGTATCTTGCAGGTCCACAGAATGTTGTTTGGAGACAAGTGGCAAGCAGCATCCTGAGGGGGACAACTGGTTTGGTTTTAGACATGGCACTGTTCTTAATGGATTTTAAGCTTTTAAAACTGTACGGATTATCTCCTTTTTATCAGTCACTTTTTAAGACATGGAACCTTTTTAAATGGAAAAGGCTGGAACCTGCAAACTCACTGCACTGGCTATTGGAAGAGCCGTTAATAAATGGAGCCAGGCTGGATGTCCAGAGCAGCTCAACACCAGGCCTCACCAGTATGCTGTGCACCACCGGAGCTGTAACCCTGAGGAAGATAGTCGATGCAGCAGGTCCTGGACTGACTGACATCCCGGCTGTGGCTTCTCTCATCGGACAGAGGTCCATGCGACAGGCAGGAAACATTTTAAACTTATGGATTAAGAGACTCACAGACGAGGAGGTAAAGATGCTACAGGAGTACAGGACTGGAACAGAAACCCCCGACGACAGCGACCCTTTCCCAGAGTTGGGTTTTACTCCGAATCTGGACGGGCTCAAAGGACCTTTTTTAAATAAAACTGACTGGAAACAGGTAGAACTGCACACAGCCAAAGGAAGAGCCATGTATGAATGTTGTGTTTTAACCCTGAACAGAAGCAAACTGGATGTGAGGACTGACACGGTGTGGAGGAGAAGACTGGATGTGGACAGCAAGGTCAAACCAGTCTGGAGGGTTTTATACAAACCACCATTGAAGAAAAGGACTGGTGATCTGCAATGGAGGATTTTACACGGTGCCATCGCGGTCAACAGTTTTATTTCTATCATCAACCCAACCGTCAAATGCAGTTGTCCATTTTGTGGAGAAGCAGAGACAGTTTTTCATGCTTTTTATGACTGTAGAAGACTCTGTTACCTTTTTAACACACTTCAGAATGTTTTTAAACAGTTTGATGAGCCGTGGAGTAAGAGTGCCTTCATCCTAGGAGTTGGATATAGAAAGTCCAACCCTAGCAAGTGGAAATTGTTAAACTGGATAGTAGGGGAAGCCAAACTGTCCATCTACAGCAGCAGAAAAAACAGAGTAGAGGACAGGGCAGGACAAGAAGCACTTCCTGTTTTTATCTCGCTGCTGAAGGCCAGAGTCTGGGTAGATTTTAGGTTTTTTAAAGAAATGAAGATGAACATGGGTGGCTTCATCAATCAGGGGTGTTTTAATGACGTAATATGTTCTGTGATTGACAATGTTTTAATATTTAATATTATTTTCTAGGTAGGTTTTAATATTGTTCTGAACTGTACTGCACAGATCCACTTATTGTCATGGAAACATTGACAGTAGTTTTGTATAAATTTTGAAAATAAAGGTTTTAAAAAATCAAAAAAATCTCTCTCTCTGTGTCTCTCTCTCTTAAACCAGCCAGTCTGTCTCTCTTTCTCTGTCTTTCTCTCTCTCTGTGTCTCACTCTCTGGGTGTCTCTGTGTCTCTCTCACTCTCTGGGTCTCTCTGTGTGTCTCTCTCTCTGTGTGTCTCACTCTTTCTGTGTCTCTCTCTCTCTCTTAAACCAGCCAGTCTGTCTCTCTCTATCTCTCTGTGTCTCACTCTCTGGGTGTCTCTGTATGTCTCACTCTCACTTAAACCAGCCAGTCTGTCTCTCTCCCTCTCTCTCCTTCTCTCTGCGTGTCTCTCTTTGGGTCTCTCTGTGTGTCTCTCTCTCTCTGTGTCAATTGTTTTATATTGAATGTTTGTCAATAGATCAATTTCACCTAAATCTTACACACTATTTCATCCTGTCACCTGCAGACAAACGTCATTTGACTTCTAGATCCAGACGAGAACGGAAACTTCTTGTGAGAACGATCCTCGACGACCACAAACCAACACAAAGACAACAAACTACTCAGCAGATAAGAGAAAATAGAGCATCAACTGTTCCAAGAGCTTCATCAACAAATAGATCTGCTCTCTGTTGTAAACATGCAGCAACCAGACATTGTGTTGAGCCTCAGAGCCGAACTCCTCCAAGCCAACAGGGAGATTATGGCTCTTAAAAATGGAAACTTGTCTCTGAAGGAGCAGGTGGAGCAGCTGGATCACCAGCTAAAAGACAAAGATGGTCTCATAAAGAAGGAGACCAAGAAGTGTCAGGCCAAGGCTAGGAGTATGGAGGCAAGTCTGCACCAGGAGCCACCTCAGCCTGAGACAAGCTGGAGCAGAGAGGTGGAGGTGGAGGTGGAGGTGGAGAAGGAGAAGGAGAAAGAGAAGGAGAAGGAGAAGGAGATCCAGGCTCTGAAGGAGCAGGTGGAGCAGCTGCAACATCAGTTGAATGACAAAGATGGTCTCATAAAGAAAGAGACCACGAAACAGCGTGCTTGCTTGAGGGCCTACATTGACTGCATGGCCGAGCTCACTGAGTGTCAGGCCAAGTCCAAGAGTATGGAGGCAAGTCTGCACCAGGAGCCACCTCAGCCTGAGACAAGCTGGAGCAGAATGTTGGAGGTGGAGAAGGAGAAGGAAAAGGAGATCCAGGCTCTGAAGGAGCAGGTGGAGTAGCTGGAACACCAGCTAAAAGACAAAGATGGTCTCAATCAATCAATCAAATTTTATTTGTATAGCCCATATTCACAAATCACAATTTGTCTCATAGGGCTTTAACATGGTGTGACATCCTCTGCCCTTAACCGTCAACAAGAGTAAGGAAAAACTACTTAAAAACCCTTTTAACAGAGTAAAAAGAAGGTAGAAACCTCAGAGAGAGCCACATGTGAGGGATCCCTCTCCCAGGACGGACAGAAGTGCAATAGATGTCAAGTGTAAAGGAGAACATCAAGATAAAGGTTTTAGCAGCATTGATAAGGGTAAACATTTTGAAGTATAACTGAAGGTCAGTGAATTGGTGGATTAATGTCATTAATGGTCAAGTGTCTGAGGCGAAATACTATGTATCGAGCAGTCCTGCTGCAATCATAGTCTATGGTCAGCAGCCAGCAAGATCATGATCCACCATCAAGATCGGATGCCACTATAGTCCACAGTCATTGTCCACTGCCGCCATTAGGATCCATCATCAGCTGCCACCTCGGTCGTGGTCCACCACCATTATCAGATGCCAACACGATAAAGGATCTGCCTTTATTATCACGATCAGCCAGCACGATGCAGAATCCACCATACTGGATCCACCATTACGACCTCTGATACGTGATCCACAGATCCTAATCCATGATGTGGCCACAGCCGCGGCCCTGGATCTGCGGACGATAAGGCAAAGGGACTCCGGGGAAGAAGTCAAGTCAGTAACATGTATTGATGGGATATGAATTACTTTGATGTGATAACGATTGAGAAGAGGAAGGAGAAGCTGGAAAGAGAAGCTCCGTGTGTCATGTGTCCCCCGACCTTCTAGACCTATAGCAGCCTAACTAAGAGCAGGTCTAGGACAAGCCTGGACCAGCTCTAACTATAAGCTTTATCAAAAAGGAAGGTTTTAAGCCTACTCTTAAACGTACAGATGGTGTCTGCCTCCCGAACTGAAAGTGGGAGATGATTCCACAGGAGAGGAGCTTGATAGCTGAAAGCTCTGGCTCCTACTCTACTTTTAGAGACTTTAGGGACGACAAGTAAGCCTGAATTCTGGGAGCGCAGTGCTCTAGTGGGTTGATAAGGTACTAACAGCTCTTTAAGATATAATGGTGCCATATTGTTAAGGGCCTTGAAGGTGAGGAGGAGAATTTTAAATTCTATTCTAGATTTAACCGGAAGCCAGTGTAGCGAAGCTAATACTGGAGAAATGTGCTCTCTTTTCTTGGTTCTTGTCAGGACACGTGCTGCGGCATTTTGGACAAGCTGCAGAGTCTTTAATGACTTACTGCTGGAGCCTGATAATAAGGAATTACAATAATCCAGTCTGGATGTAACAAAGGCGTGGATTAGTTTTTCTGCATCCTTTTGAGAAAGGACATGTCTGATTTTGGAGATATTACGCAAGTGAAAAAAGTCTCATAAAGAAGGAGACCAAGAAACGGCGTGCTCGCCTCAGGGCCTACATTGACTGCATGGCCGAGCTCACTGAGTGTCAGGCCAAGGCTAAGAATATGGAGGCAAGTCTGCACCAGGTGCCACCTCAGCCTGAGACAAGCTGGAGCAGAGAGGTGGAGAAGGAGAAGGAGATCCAGGCTCTGAAGGAGCAGTTGGAGCAGCTGCAACATCAGTTGAATGACAAAGATGGTCTCATAAAGAAAGAGACCACAAAACGGCGTGCTTGCTTGAGGGCCTACATTGACTGCATGGCCGAGCTCACTGAGTGTAAGGCCAAGTCCAAGAGTATGGAGGCAAGTCTGCACCAGGAGCCACCTCAGCCTGAGACAAGCTGGAGCAGAGAGGTGGAGGTCGACAAGGAAAAACAGGCTCCGAAGGGGCAGGTCAACCTGCTGGAGGTCGGACAGAGGAGGCTGATGGTTAAGCTCATTAACAAGAACCAGCTCCCTACATCGGCTGCCTGGGCTTGCGCACTACAAAAGAAAAGGAGCATAGGAAGAGTCGGGCTGGAGGTGAAGCAGGAGGAGACGACTCCAACTATGGGACTGAGCTGCAGAAAAGTGGAGGCCGAGATGAGCTGGAGCAGAGAGAAGAGGTGGAGAAGGAGAAAAAGGCGAAACAGTTCTCAAAGAAGAGAGGGATGATTAGACGTTTCCCTTGACCCATTCTTACCTCACCCACTCCTTCCCTCCTTGGCCCCGCCACCCTCACCCTTTTCCTACTCCTCAAAACAAACCCCTCCCCCGTTCCCCCTTTGTACAATATTATAAATATTTTAATGATGTGAATGTTGTAAATATGTTAAATTTTGTGAATAAATATAACTAGTACAGTAACATCTAACTCTGTCTTTCTGAATATAGATACAGGATTCATGGCCCTGATCAATTAACACAGTGTTGGAGTGAAACAAATCAGTGTGATTCATTTAGTGTGCCACTATTCATAGCAACACAGCACAGCAACAGAAGACTTTTTTTTCTTTACTTTTTTACATTTGGTCTAATCTATATATTAATTATGACAACAATACAATAATAATAATTAATAACCTTGTCATCAGTTAGTTTTCATATTTAATTTAACTGTTTGCTGATGATAAATGTAAAAATCACGAAATTAGGCAAATATCTGTTCTGTAAATCGTGAAGATTTCACAGCATCTTTTGGGTAACAATGTCTATTTTAAGTTGTTCTCTTGTTTACAAATGATACAAAGATTTGTTGGAACCATTTTGAAACAAATGAATAAGTGGAGCTGTAATCATTATGATGGAATGACCAGAGGTAATAGAATGAAACTGCTGAGCTTTTTTGAGTGGACTTCAATCAGACAAACAGCTGGAAACCGCTGCAGGTGTCAAGAGGGAAATCCTTGGCAGTGGTCTCAGGAAAATCTGTGCATCCAGGATTTCAGATCATTTCATGATCTGCTCCATCTTTTAACAGGTGGAATCAGAGGACGAGCCAGAAAAACGATTTTTCTTCGTCTTGGTCCCGAGCAACACAAACTCGCTGTTGGCAAGTAGGAATGTTAAAGGCTCATGCTGTCAGATTTAGTTAAAGCAGGAGGACCCAAGATGCAGAGACAAAACAGTTGAAACAAAAAGTCTCCTTTTAATGAGGCAGAGTTTACAAAACAAAATCCAAAAAGGCCACAGTTCTCAAAATACACAAAAGAGCAAAACAGAAAAAGCAAGGGAACACTAGAAGACACTAACAAGTGAGGGATGGTGGAGGAGAGACTTATATACACAGGGAGGCAGGGGTTATTGGACACAGGTCAAACACATGTGCAGACAAACACAAGGTCGGGAAACAAGGAGCAGAAACCACAAAAATAAACAGGAAACAGAACTCAGGGAGAAAACATAAATCCAAACACAAGGAGAACTCAGGTACAGGCAAAAACCAACAAAGAATCTATAATCAAAACCAAAAAACACTCCTCATTCAGGAGGCAAATTCCAGAGTAATAGAGTCCAGAGTAAATTAGTTCACAGACATGAAACATGCATCTTTCAGAGAGTTGATGTGGGCACAGAGTCTGAGTGCAGGCCCCAGCTTCAGGTTCATGGTGATCCTCGGTGAGCGAAACTCTTCAACCACGACTCGACCGCCTGGAAAAAGAAGAATAAATAGAATCCTGTTCATTTTGATGAGGGCAGATATTTGACTTGATTTATTAAAGCTAAAACTAACAATCATATGCCTCAACTGATGTGATGATTTCTTAAGTAATTTATATTTTTTTCTAGAAAATAAATGAATAAACGCCTAATATATTTTTTCCACAGTTCAAGTAGATTCAGATTATTTATACCCTGAGCCTCAGTTCATTGGAAAGTATTTTGTATTTCCTCTGGCATGCAAATCTGAATATTAGTAGAAATTCCAATAGATTAGTAAACAGCAGGTAGTTACTGAAGAAACACTAAACTTGTTCTTTGTTCCTGCCACTTTTATATTTTTTTTAGCACTGTGGAGTGAAGCCAGACACAATTTGTAAAACATGGGCAGAGCCAATTCTGACTTTTTGTTTATCCTTACACACAATAAATAACCACCCGCCGTTTTCTATATCCTCAGTCACAAAGGAATACCGAGAGTTGATATAAGAAAACCCTTGTTACCCGCCTTCCTCTCCCTCTTCATGGGAATGGGAAGATCATCTTCCCCTTCCTCCTCATCCTGCCCCTCTTCTTCCTGAGCATCCTCTTAAATAAAAAATGTTTCATTTAAAATTAGTTTTATGTTTGAAATCCCAGAGAGCGCTGGATGGCACACTTCCCAGAATGTGACTGTTTATTTAGTTCAACAGGTAAAAAGACAAGACGAGACAGGTTGAATGTTCAATAATTTCTGTGGGCAAATCATATAAATACGGGCAACAGATGCATTACACCACCATTATGGATCAGACACTAAAATTTGTTATGTCTTCATTAAAAGCTGAACAAAGGGATGTCAGGAAAGGGCTTTGAAGAGGCAGAGAAACATTTACAACACTGTACAGAATTTTTAAAGTGCTCTGAGTCAGACCCTGGCAGAACTTCAACATTTTAGAAAGTACACTTGTTTGTATTCTTGCCCACCATTAGATGAGAAGATTGTTACCACTCTCATTTCTGTTTTAGGGCCGTCACTTTTAGTTTCGAAAACCATCTGGTATATACAGGATATACAGTCTCATCGTATGAAATTGTTTGCCTTGTGATCCAGCAGAGGGCGCTCACTCTCAGATTGACCTATGACACAGTCTTTACCTGTCAGTAAAGTAAGCCTGTACTGTTACGTTGTTTTTGCTATGAAAATGGAAGATGCTAGGAGGCAAAACCGTCCTGAGTGGACAAATATGACATCAAAGCATCTGAGAATGGAGGACGGGAATGCGCCCCATAAGTGAAACCAAAGAGTCTTGATCGCCACCTGGTGGTTGGCTGTTGTATAGGTCATAGTACACGTCAAATACAGTTTTTGCAAAAGATGGTTTCGGTCAATTAAGGATATCATCACACCGATAACTTTGGTTTCAATAAGTTATTTGATGCTATTAAAACAGGGTGAAATGACATAATTGACAAGACTTGGATACTGCCTCGTATCTGGGATATTTCAGCCTCATGTCTGGATAGTGGGAGGAAGTGAAGACACGTCATCCATCTTTACAGTCCAAAGGTCTCACCTGTTTGCTTTTTTGTTGTGTGTCACTTAAAATTAGTTTGAACATGATTTTCGGATAAAAGAAGCAGCCCTATGTCTGTATGGTAAATATACAGCTGGTTACAGTTAGCTTAGGACAAAGCCTGGACATAGGGAGGGCTAGCTCGCTCTATCCAATTCATTTAATTTGTATAGCAATGAATGACAACGTACATTAATTCAAGGCAATTCACATAGTAAGGTTGAGACCATACAACATTATAGAGATAAAGTCAACAATTCCCAAAATGAGAAAATGTTAATAATCAGTATTCTGTTGTTTTTTTTACAGGAACAAGTGAGCAGTTTCCCCCACTTTATGCTAATGTAGCGTGGTGGGAAAGCGGGGATAGTGAGAGGTTGCCACAACGCCACCTGGGGAATTTCACCTCCAGGAAATAACTCAAATATTGTAAGTGCAACAGCACAGGTTCGTTTAAATCACGGGGCAAGAGACGTGTTTAACTAGTAAAAACGAACTTTAATGTAACTCAAATAAATGCATAAACCAACAAGCAAAATGAAACAAACAAACAGAACACAAATTAACATGCAATAAAACACTTTTGACATGAGCAACACAGGGACAGGGCTGGGACTTACCACGGCGACGACAACCAAAGAAAAAGGGGAAGGATTAATAAACTCACCACCCGTGACACAGCAAACCAACAAAACGGGTTGTGAAGAAAACCCCGCCACCAGGAATTGGGTCGCCGCCTCAGGCCCACAGCACCTGACCAACAATAAAAGGATAATTAAAACATGTCAGAATTGAAACAACAAAACAAAACAACAAAACAACAAAATACCAACCAATATAAACACAATGTAAATGGGATTTAAAGGTTGCTAAAAACTAGGCGTCCCTCCGTGGTGATCACTTCACTTAGGACAGTGCAATTTCCAGTCAAAGCCAAAACAGCAGGTCCGTCTGAGGCATGGTGGCCAATGACGGCCGACGAAGGAGCAGGGCCTCACCCTGCAAGCCAAGGCACAGTCACAGCAACCCGGAGGGTGGGAGTCTCCCCCAGCCGTAGATGAGTCCAGAAAGCAGACCCGCAACTGCACCCCGAAGGTCCCCCGGCGGAGCGATTCCACGCCAGCAGTCAGTCACGCTGCGTATGAGGGGGGATATTTAGGGGAGGCGCGGGCTGTTGCACAACCACGCCAAACTCCGCCGCGGCTACAGAAGTAGCTCTTCCATGCTATCCAAGACCCACCGGAGAGGAGCGGAAACGGAAGGAGGGCGAGCCAAACACGGCCGCCTCCTTAAATACGGGACGCCTGACGTCGCCTAATGACCGGTGCGCCATTATAACAGGTAGAGCGCCCCGCAGTGGCAGGGAGGGAGCGCGCATCTGGCTACACTAAGCTAAGCTGCTGGTTATATTGTTTTAGCTCATGGATTGACACGGGAGATGTGTCTCATCTAACTCCTGACAATGATCTCAAAACTATTCCATTGGGGTCGAAAATTAGAAAGTGGTGAAAATTTACGTATTCTGGAGTAATTTTAAATGGGCGTGGCAAAATGGCTCAACAGTGCCCCCCGAGCCCCCTGGAACGTGTTCACATTGACCGATCTTCACAAAAATCGATACACGTATAGGTGCAATTTGAAAAACGCAACATGAAGCCCGCCATTTTGCATTTAATGGCCATTTTGGCCATTTTTCACATTTTTACTTTGACGAACTTGTCCCAGGGCTTTCATCAGATCAACTTCAAATTGAGATGAGTGTCATCTCAACAAGATGGAGATACAAACTAACTCAAAGATCGATTTTTCGTCACACGGTGTGACCGTGGTGTGGCGTCAAAGTTTGATTACACGCCATCAAAACACGAGGTTCATTATCTCGGACATACATGGACCATGAATCCTTTGATGCTGAGCCGTCAACAAACAACTCCACTCCTGTATTATCAGCATCAAAGGATTCAACAACAAACTAGGGCTACGTTGTAGCACTGACGGGCCCGAGCACAGGCATTTCGAAGCCTGTTGCAGTCGGTGGAGAGAGCGATCAATGACCAAGCGCACGTCTCCGCGTTGCATGCGTTTTGCGCACTGCGGCAAGGATAAATGCTTCACTTCCTGCGTCCGTCACGCGATGTCGATCCTTGCCTGCTAATTGCTCATTACGGTCCACAGTATCAATTGCACATTACACTGTGAACATTTTATGTAAATCGAATGATAGTTGTAAAACAAAGCTTACTTCCTGTTGCCAGTAGGTGGCGCCATCACTATTATTACCTACAGACTAATATATCTGTTCAAGTAGGGGCTCTGATGTAGCGTGAGCAATTTTGTGTCAATTGGACAATGTTACAACAACTTAATTATCACACTGATCAGTAGGTGGCGCTATGACCCTGAACTAATATTAATATATGGAGCTGTTCAGGTCAGGATTGTGATCATAGGCCAGTAGTTCGGAGCCGGTTGGATAATGCAGAGTGGATTTACAAAGTACTGTTTCATGGCAAATCAGTAGGTGGCGGGATGACACTGAGGAAATATTGACACATAGGGCCGTTCAGGCTTGGTCTCTGATCATGAGACAGAAGTTTGGCGGTGATAGGACAATGCACACGTAAAGTAACGTAACGTAACGTAACGTCACGTAACGTAACTAAAAAGTAACTAAAATTACAAAAGTAACTAAAAAGTAACTAAAATTACAAAAGTAACTAAAAACTAACTAAATGTACAAAAGTAACTAAAAAGTAACTAAAAGTAGAAAAGTAACTAAAAAGTAACTAAAATTACAAAAGTAACTAGGGCTACGTTGTAGCACTAACGGGCCCGAGCACAGCCACTTTCAAGCCTGTTGCGGTTAGTGGAGAGAGCGATCATTGAACAAGCGCACGTCTCCGCGTTGCATGCGTTTTGCGCACTGTGGCAAGGATAAACGCTTCACTTCCTGCGTCCGTCACGCGATGTCGATCCTTTCCTGCTAATTGCTCATTACGGTCCACTCTATCAAATAGCACATCACACTGTGAAAATTGTATGTAAATCGAATAATATTGATATTGTATATCTGTTCAAGTAGGGGCTCTGATGTAGCGTGAGCAATTTTGTGTCAATTGGACAATGTTACAACAACTTAATTTTCACACTGATCAGTAGGTGGCGCTATGACCCTGAACTAATATTAATATATGGATGTGTTCAGGTCAGGATTGTGATCATAGGTCAGTAGTTCGGAGCCGGTTGGATAATGCAGAGTGGATTTACAAAGTACTTCCTGTTTCATGGCGAATCAGTAGGTGGCGCTATGACACTGAGGAAATATTGACACATAGAGCTGTTCAGACTTGGACTCTAATCTTGTGACAGAAGTTTGGTAGTGATAGGACTATGCACACTGGAGTTATGACAACATCATGTCCTTTGGCGAAGGCACCTCAATGTTGCCACGGTTTGAGGAAATGTCACAATTGTGACCATGGTCCATTGACTTCTCTCAGCTCATTTGAGCTCTATATTGTTAAGCAGCCAGGAGCAGTGCATCAAAGTATAAAACATGTCACTTCCTGTAGCCAGCAGGTGGTGCTTTGTATTTAAGCCATGATGTCTGTGTAGATGTCATCAGGCCGGGATTCTTGTCTTACATGTCTAGTTTGGACTCGATTGGACACAATATGTCCGAGATACAGAACCTCGTGGTTTGATGGCGTGTAATCAAACTTTGACGCCACGCCACGGTCACACCGTGTGACGAAAAATCGATCTTTGGGTTATTTGTAATCTCCGTCTTGTTGTGATGACACATAGGTTGATAGGTGACGTGTCAACCATAGGTTTATAGGTTGTGAATATTAAAGGCATAATGGTCATAGGGGAACCTCCAAGGACCTATCCTTGATAGGACCTTGATAGGTGATTAACCTATCACCTATCAACCATAGGTTTATAGGTCGTGAATATTAAAGGCATAATGGTCATAGGGGAAGCTCCAAGGACCTATCCTTGATAGGACCTTGATAGGTGATTAACCTATCACCTATCAACCATAGGTTGATTCACGACCTATCAACCGTAGGTCGATAGGTTGTGAATATTAAAGGCATAATGGTCATAGGGGAATCTCCAAGGACCTATCCTTGATAGGACCTTGATAGGTGATTAACCTATCACCTATCAACCATAGGTTGATTCATGACCTATCAACCCTAGGTTGAATATTAAAGGCATAATGGTCCGCCCCACCACAGGCGCCCCCGAGCCACGCAGCGCGGATTAACACTCTGCGTCCACCTTCGACTACGACCTCAGATCAGACGAGACAACCCGCTGAATTTAAGCATACTACTAAGCGGAGGAAAAGAAACTAACCAGGATTCCCTCAGTAGCGGTGAGGGATACTATAGGTGATAGTAACCTATCAAGGTCCTATCAAGGATAGGTCCTTGGAGCGTCCCCTATGACCATTATGCCTTTAATATTCACGACCTATAAACCTATGGTTGATAGGTGATAGGTTAATCACCTATCAAGGTCCTATCAAGGATAGGTCCTTGGAGCTTCCCCTATGACCATTATGCCTTTAATATTCACGACCTATAAACCTATGGTTCATAGGTGATAGGTTAATCACCTATCAAGGTCCTATCAAGGATAGGTCCTTGTAGCTTCCCCTATGACCATTATGCCTTTAAAATTCACGACCTATAAACCTATGGTTGATAGGTGAAAGGTTAATCACCTATCAAGGTCCTATAAAGGATAGGTCCTTGGAGGTTCCCCTATTACCATTATGCCTTTAATATTCACAACCTATAAACCTATGGTTGATAGGTCATGAATCAACCTATGATTGATAGGTCATGAATCAACCTATGGTTGATAGGTCATGGATCAACCTATGGTTGATAGGTGATAGGTTAATCACCTATCAAGGTCCTATCAAGGATAGGTCCTTGGAGCTTCCCCTATGACCATTATGCCTTTAATATTCACGACCTATAAACCTATGGTTGATAGGTGATAGGGTAATCACCTATCAAGGTCCTATAAAGGATAGGTCCTTGGAGGTTCCCCTATGACCATTATGCCTTTAATATTCACGACCTATAAACCTATGGTTGATAGGTGATAGGTTAATCACCTATCAAGGTCCTATCAAGGATAGGTCCTTGGAGCTTCCCCTATGACCATTATGCCTTTAATATTCACGACCTATAAACCTATGGTTGATAGGTGATAGGTTAATCACCTATCAAGGTCCTATCAAGGATAGGTCCTTGGAGCTTCCCCTATGACCATTATGCCTTTAATATTCACGACCTATAAACCTATGGTTGATAGGTGATAGGTTAATCACCTATCAAGGTCCTATCAAGGATAGGTCCTTGGAGCTTCCCCTATGACCATTATGCCTTTAATATTCACGACCTATAAACCTATGGTTGACAGGTGATAGTTTAATCACCTATCAAGGTCCTATAAAGGATAGGTCCTTGGAGGTTCCCCTATGACCATTATGCCTTTAATATTCACGACCTATAAACCTATGGTTGATAGGTGATAGGTTAATCACCTATCAAGGTCCTATCAAGGATAGGTCCTTGGAGCTTCCCCTATGACCATTATGCCTTTAATATTCACGACCTATAAACTTATGGTTGATAGGTGATAGGTTAATCACCTATCAAGGTCCTATCAAGGATAGGTCCTTGGAGCTTCCCCTATGACCATTATGCCTTTAATATTCACGACCTATAAACCTATGGTTGATAGGTGATAGGTTAATCACCTATCAAGGTCCTATCAAGGATAGGTCCTTGGAGCTTCCCCTATGACCATTATGCCTTTAATATTCACGACCTATAAACTTATGGTTGATAGGTGATAGGTTAATCACCTATCAAGGTCCTATCAAGGATAGGTCCTTGGAGCTTCCCCTATGACCATTATGCCTTTAATATTCACGACCTATAAAACTATGGTTGACAGGTCACCTATAAACCTATGGTTGATAGGTGATAGGTTAATCACCTATCAAGGTCCTATCAAGGATAGGTCCTTGGAGCTTCCACTATTACCATTATGCCTTTAATATTCACGACCTATAAACCTATGGTTGATAGGTGATAGTTTAATCACCTATCAAGGTCCTATCAAGGATAGGTCCTTGGAGCTTCCCCTATGACCATTATGCCTTTAATATTCACGACCTATAAACCTATGGTTGATAGGTGATAGGTTAATCACCTATCAAGGTCCTATCAAGGATAGGTCCTTGGAGCTTCCCCTATGACCATTATGCCTTTAATATTCACGACCTATAAACCTATGGTTGATAGGTGATAGGTTAATCACCTATCAAGGTCCTATCAAGGATAGGGCCTTGGAGCTTCCCCTATGACCATTATGCCTTTAATATTCATGACCTATAAACCTATGGTTGACAGGTCACCTATAAACCTATGGTTGATAGGTGATAGGTTAATCACCTATCAAGGTCCTATAAAGGATAGGTCCTTGGAGGTTCCCCTATGACCATTATGCCTTTAATATTCACAACCTATAAACCTATGGTTGATAGGTCATGAATCAACCTATGATTGATAGGTCATGAATCAACCTATGGTTGATAGGTCATGGATCAACCTATGGTTGATAGGTGATAGGTTAATCACCTATCAAGGTCCTATCAAGGATAGGTCCTTGGAGCTTCCCCTATGACCATTATGCCTTTAATATTCACGACCTATAAACCTATGGTTGATAGGTGATAGGTTAATCACCTATCAAGGTCCTATCAAGGATAGGTCCTTGGAGCTTCCCCTATGACCATTATGCCTTTAATATTCACGACCTATAAACTTATGGTTGATAGGTGATAGGTTAATCACCTATCAAGGTCCTATCAAGGATAGGTCCTTGGAGCTTCCCCTATGACCATTATGCCTTTAATATTCACGACCTATAAAACTATGGTTGACAGGTCACCTATAAACCTATGGTTGATAGGTGATAGGTTAATCACCTATCAAGGTCCTATCAAGGATAGGTCCTTGGAGCTTCCACTATTACCATTATGCCTTTAATATTCACGACCTATAAATCTATGGTTGATAGGTGATAGTTTAATCACCTATCAAGGTCCTATCAAGGATAGGTCCTTGGAGCTTCCCCTATGACCATTATGCCTTTAATATTCACGACCTATAAACCTATGGTTGATAGGTGATAGGTTAATCACCTATCAAGGTCCTATCAAGGATAGGTCCTTGGAGCTTCCCCTATGACCATTATGCCTTTAATATTCACGACCTATAAACCTATGGTTGATAGGTGATAGGTTAATCACCTATCAAGGTCCTATAAAGGATAGGTCCTTGGAGGTTCCCCTATGACCATTATGCCTTTAATATTCACAACCTATAAACCTATGGTTGATAGGTCATGAATCAACCTATGATTGATAGGTCATGAATTAACCTATGGTTGATAGGTGATGAATCAACCTATGGTTGATAGGTGATAGGTTAATCACCTATCAAGGTCCTATCAAGGATAGGTCCTTGGAGCTTCCCCTATGACCATTATGCCTTTAATATTCACGACCTATAAACCTATGGTTGATAGGTGATAGGTTAATCACCTATCAAGGTCCTATCAAGGATAGATCCTTGGAACTTCACCTATAACCATTATGCCTTTAATATTCACGACCTATAAACCTATGGTTGATAGGTGATAGGTTAATCACCTATCAAGGTCCTATCAAGGATAGGTCCTTGGAGCTTCCCCTATGACCATTATGCCTTTAATATTCACGACCTATAAACCTATGGTTGATAGGTGATAGGTTAATCACCTATCAAGGTCCTATCAAGGATAGGTCCTTGGAGCTTCCCCTATGACCATTATGCCTTTAATATTCACGACCTATAAACCTATGGTTGATAGGTGATAGGTTAATCACCTATCAAGGTCCTATCAAGGATAGGTCCTTGGAGCTTCCCCTATGACCATTATGCCTTTAATATTCACGACCTATAAACCTATGGTTGATAGGTGATAGGTTAATCACCTATCAAGGTCCTATCAAGGATAGGGCCTTGGAGCTTCCCCTATGACCATTATGCCTTTAATATTCATGACCTATAAACCTATGGTTGACAGGTCACCTATAAACCTATGGTTGATAGGTGATAGGTTAATCACCTATCAAGGTCCTATAAAGGATAGGTCCTTGGAGGTTCCCTTATGACCATTATGCCTTTAATATTCACAACCTATAAACCTATGGTTGATAGGTCATGAATCAACCTATGATTGATAGGTCATGAATCAACCTATGGTTGATAGGTCATGGATCAACCTATGGTTGATATGTGATAGGTTAATCACCTATCAAGGTCCTATCAAGGATAGGTCCTTGGAGCTTCCCCTATGACCATTATGCCTTTAATATTCACGACCTATAAACCTATGGTTGATAGGTGATAGGTTAATCACCTATCAAGGTCCTATCAAGGATAGGTCCTTGGAGCTTCCCCTATGACCATTATGCCTTTAATATTCACGACCTATAAACTTATGGTTGATAGGTGATAGGTTAATCACCTATCAAGGTCCTATCAAGGATAGGTCCTTGGAGCTTCCCCTATGACCATTATGCCTTTAATATTCACGACCTATAAAACTATGGTTGACAGGTCACCTATAAACCTATGGTTGATAGGTGATAGGTTAATCACCTATCAAGGTCCTATCAAGGATAGGTCCTTGGAGCTTCCACTATTACCATTATGCCTTTAATATTCACGACCTATAAACCTATGGTTGATAGGTGATAGTTTAATCACCTATCAAGGTCCTATCAAGGATAGGTCCTTGGAGCTTCCCCTATGACCATTATGCCTTTAATATTCACGACCTATAAACCTATGGTTGATAGGTGATAGGTTAATCACCTATCAAGGTCCTATCAAGGATAGGTCCTTGGAGCTTCCCCTATGACCATTATGCCTTTAATATTCACGACCTATAAACCTATGGTTGATAGGTGATAGGTTAATCACCTATCAAGGTCCTATAAAGGATAGGTCCTTGGAGGTTCCCCTATGACCATTATGCCTTTAATATTCACAACCTATAAACCTATGGTTGATAGGTCATGAATCAACCTATGATTGATAGGTCATGAATTAACCTATGGTTGATAGGTGATAAATCAACCTATGGTTGATAGGTGATAGGTTAATCACCTATCAAGGTCCTATCAAGGATAGGTCCTTGGAGCTTCCCCTATGACCATTATGCCTTTAATATTCACGACCTATAAACCTATGGTTGATAGGTGATAGGTTAATCACCTATCAAGGTCCTATCAAGGATATGTCCTTGGAGCTTCCCCTATGACCATTATGCCTTTAAAATTCACGACCTATAAACCTATGGTTGATAGGTGATAGGGTAATCACCTATCAAGGTCCTATAAAGGATAGGTCCTTGGAGGTTCACCTATGACCATTATGCCTTTAATATTCACGACCTATAAACCTATGGTTGATAGGTCATGAATCAACCTATGGTTGATAGGTCATGAATCAACCTATGGTTGATAGGTGATAGGTTAATCACCTATCAAGGTCCTATCAAGGATAGGTCCTTGGAGCTTCCCCTATGACCATTATGCCTTTAATATTCACGACCTCTAAACCTATGGTTGATAGGTGATAGGTTAATCACCTATCAAGGTCCTATCAAGGATATGTCCTTGGAGCTTCCCCTATGACCATTATGCCTTTAAAATTCACGACCTATAAACCTATGGTTGATAGGTGATAGGTTAATCACCTATCAAGGTCCTATCAAGGATAGGTCCTTGGAGCTTCCCCTATGACCATTATGCCTTTATTATTCACGACCTATAAACCTATGGTTGATAGGTGATAGGTTAATCACCTATCAAGGTCCTATCAAGGATAGGTCCTTGGAGCTTCCCCTATGACCATTATGCCTTTAATATTCACGACCTATAAACCTATGGTTGATAGGTGATAGGTTAATCACCTATCAAGGTCCTATCAAGGATAGGTCCTTGGAGCTTCCCCTATGACCATTATGCCTTTAATATTCACGACCTATAAACCTATGGTTGATAGGTGATAGGTTAATCACCTATCAAGGTCCTATCAAGGATAGGTCCTTGGAGCTTCCCCTATGACCATTATGCCTTTAATATTCACGACCTATAAACCTATGGTTGACAGGTCACCTATAAACCTATGGTTGATAGGTGATAGGTTAATCACCTATCAAGGTCCTATCAAGGATAGGTCCTTGGAGCTTCCCCTATGACCATTATGCCTTTAATATTCACGACCTATAAACCTATGGTTGACAGGTCACCTATAAACTTATGGTTGATAGGTGATAGGTTAATCACCTATCAAGGTCCTATCAAGGATAGGTCCTTGGAGCTTCCCCTATGACCATTATGCCTTTAATAATCACGACCTATAAACCTATGGTTGATAGGTGATAGGTTAATCACCTATCAAGGTCCTATCAAGGATAGGTCCTTGGAGGTTCCCCTATGACCATTATGCCTTTAATATTCAAGACCTATAAACCTATGGTTGATAGGTCATGAATCAACCTATGGTTGATAGGTCATCAATCAACCTATGGTTGACAGGTCACCTATAAACCTATGGTTGATAGGTGATAGGTTAATCACCTATCAAGGTCCTATCAAGGATAGGTCCTTGGAGTTTCCCCTATGACCATTATGCCTTTAATATTCACGACCTATAAACCTATGGTTGATAGGTCACCTATCTATAGGTGATAGGTTAATCACCTATCAAGGTCCTATCAAGGATAGGTCCTTGGAGCTTCCCCTATTACCATTATGCCGTTAATATTCACGACCTATAAACCTATGGTTGACAGGTCACCTATAGACCTATGGTTGATAGGTGATAGGTTAATCACCTATCAAGGTCCTATCAAGGATAGGTCCTTGGAGCTTCCCCTATGACCATTATGCCTTTATTATTCACGACCTATAAACCTATGGTTGATAGGTGATAGTTTAATCACCTATCAAGGTCCTATCAAGGATAGGTCCTTGGAGCTTCCCCTATGACCATTATGCCTTTAATATTCACGACCTATAAACCTATGGTTGATAGGTGATAGGTTAATCACCTGTCAAGGTCCTATCAAGGATAGGTCCTTGGAGCTTCCCCAATGACCATTATGTCTTTAATATTCACGACCTATAAACCTATGGTTGATAGGTGATAGGTTAATCACCTATCAAGGTCCTATCAAGGATAGGTCCTTGGAGGTTCCCCTATGAAAATTATGCCTTTAATATTCAAGACCTATAAACCTATGGTTGATAGGTCATGAATCAACCTATGGTTGATAGGTCAGCTATCAACCTATGGTTGATAGGTGATAGGTTAATCACCTATCAAGGTCCTATCAAGGATAGGTCCTTGGAGCTTCCCCTATGACCATTATGCCTTTAATATTCACGACCTATAAACCTATGGTTGATAGGTGATAGCTTAATCACCTATCAAGGTCCTATCAAGGATAGGTCCTTGGAGCTTCCCCTATGACCATTATGCCTTTAATATTCCCGACCTATAAACCTATGGTTGACAGGTCACCTATAAACTTATGGTTGATAGGTGATAGGTTAATCACCTATCAAGGTCCTATCAAGGATAGGTCCTTGGAGCTTCCCCTATGACCATTATGCCTTTAATATTCACGACCTATAAACCTATGGTTCATAGGTGATAGGTTAATCACCTATCAAGGTCCTATCAAGGATAGGTCCTTGTAGCTTCCCCTATGACCATTATGCCTTTAAAATTCACGACCTATAAACCTATGGTTGATAGGTGAAAGGTTAATCACCTATCAAGGTCCTATAAAGGATAGGTCCTTGGAGGTTCCCCTATTACCATTATGCCTTTAATATTCACAACCTATAAACCTATGGTTGATAGGTCATGAATCAACCTATGATTGATAGGTCATGAATCAACCTATGGTTGATAGGTCATGGATCAACCTATGGTTGATAGGTGATAGGTTAATCACCTATCAAGGTCCTATCAAGGATAGGTCCTTGGAGCTTCCCCTATGACCATTATGCCTTTAATATTCACGACCTATAAAACTATGGTTGACAGGTCACCTATAAACCTATGGTTGATAGGTGATAGGTTAATCACCTATCAAGGTCCTATCAAGGATAGGTCCTTGGAGCTTCCACTATTACCATTATGCCTTTAATATTCACGACCTATAAACCTATGGTTGATAGGTGATAGTTTAATCACCTATCAAGGTCCTATCAAGGATAGGTCCTTGGAGCTTCCCCTATGACCATTATGCCTTTAATATTCACGACCTATAAACCTATGGTTGATAGGTGATAGGTTAATCACCTATCAAGGTCCTATCAAGGATAGGTCCTTGGAGCTTCCCCTATGACCATTATGCCTTTAATATTCACGACCTATAAACCTATGGTTGATAGGTGATAGGTTAATCACCTATCAAGGTCCTATAAAGGATAGGTCCTTGGAGGTTCCCCTATGACCATTATGCCTTTAATATTCACAACCTATAAACCTATGGTTGATAGGTCATGAATCAACCTATGATTGATAGGTCATGAATTAACCTATGGTTGATAGGTGATGAATCAACCTATGGTTGATAGGTGATAGGTTAATCACCTATCAAGGTCCTATCAAGGATAGGTCCTTGGAGCTTCCCCTATGACCATTATGCCTTTAATATTCACGACCTATAAACCTATGGTTGATAGGTGATAGGTTAATCACCTATCAAGGTCCTATCAAGGATATGTCCTTGGAGCTTCCCCTATGACCATTATGCCTTTAAAATTCACGACCTATAAACCTATGGTTGATAGGTGATAGGGTAATCACCTATCAAGGTCCTATAAAGGATAGGTCCTTGGAGGTTCACCTATGACCATTATGCCTTTAATATTCACGACCTATAAACCTATGGTTGATAGGTCATGAATCAACCTATGGTTGATAGGTCATGAATCAACCTATGGTTGATAGGTGATAGGTTAATCACCTATCAAGGTCCTATCAAGGATAGGTCCTTGGAGCTTCCCCTATGACCATTATGCCTTTAATATTCACGACCTCTAAACCTATGGTTGATAGGTGATAGGTTAATCACCTATCAAGGTCCTATCAAGGATAGGTCCTTGGAGCTTCCCCTATGACCATTATGCCTTTATTATTCACGACCTATAAACCTATGGTTGATAGGTGATAGGTTAATCACCTATCAAGGTCCTATCAAGGATAGGTCCTTGGAGCTTCCCCTATGACCATTATGCCTTTAATATTCACGACCTATAAACCTATGGTTGATAGGTGATAGGTTAATCACCTATCAAGGTCCTATCAAGGATAGGTCCTTGGAGCTTCCCCTATGACCATTATGCCTTTAATATTCACGACCTATAAACCTATGGTTGACAGGTCACCTATAAACCTATGGTTGATAGGTGATAGGTTAATCACCTATCAAGGTCCTATCAAGGATAGGTCCTTGGAGCTTCCCCTATGACCATTATGCCTTTAATATTCACGACCTATAAACCTATGGTTGATAGGTGATAGTTTAATCACCTATCAAGGTCCTATCAAGGATAGGTCCTTGGAGCTTCCCCTATGACCATTATGCCTTTAATATTCACGACCTATAAACCTATGGTTGACAGGTCACCTATAAACTTATGGTTGATAGGTGATAGGTTAATCACCTATCAAGGTCCTATCAAGGATAGGTCCTTGGAGCTTCCCCTATGACCATTATGCCTTTAATAATCACGACCTATAAACCTATGGTTGATAGGTGATAGGTTAATCACCTATCAAGGTCCTATCAAGGATAGGTCCTTGGAGGTTCCCCTATGACCATTATGCCTTTAATATTCAAGACCTATAAACCTATGGTTGATAGGTCATGAATCAACCTATGGTTGATAGGTCATCAATCAACCTATGGTTGACAGGTCACCTATAAACCTATGGTTGATAGGTGATAGGTTAATCACCTATCAAGGTCCTATCAAGGATAGGTCCTTGGAGTTTCCCCTATGACCATTATGCCTTTAATATTCACGACCTATAAACCTATGGTTGATAGGTCACCTATCTATAGGTGATAGGTTAATCACCTATCAAGGTCCTATCAAGGATAGGTCCTTGGAGCTTCCCCTATTACCATTATGCCGTTAATATTCACGACCTATAAACCTATGGTTGACAGGTCACCTATAGACCTATGGTTGATAGGTGATAGGTTAATCACCTATCAAGGTCCTATCAAGGATAGGTCCTTGGAGCTTCCCCTATGACCATTATGCCTTTATTATTCACGACCTATAAACCTATGGTTGATAGGTGATAGTTTAATCACCTATCAAGGTCCTATCAAGGATAGGTCCTTGGAGCTTCCCCTATGACCATTATGCCTTTAATATTCACGACCTATAAACCTATGGTTGATAGGTGATAGGTTAATCACCTGTCAAGGTCCTATCAAGGATAGGTCCTTGGAGCTTCCCCAATGACCATTATGTCTTTAATATTCACGACCTATAAACCTATGGTTGATAGGTGATAGGTTAATCACCTATCAAGGTCCTATCAAGGATAGGTCCTTGGAGGTTCCCCTATGAAAATTATGCCTTTAATATTCAAGACCTATAAACCTATGGTTGATAGGTCATGAATCAACCTATGGTTGATAGGTCAGCTATCAACCTATGGTTGATAGGTGATAGGTTAATCACCTATCAAGGTCCTATCAAGGATAGGTCCTTGGAGCTTCCCCTATGACCATTATGCCTTTAATATTCACGACCTATAAACCTATGGTTGATAGGTGATAGCTTAATCACCTATCAAGGTCCTATCAAGGATAGGTCCTTGGAGCTTCCCCTATGACCATTATGCCTTTAATATTCCCGACCTATAAACCTATGGTTGACAGGTCACCTATAAACTTATGGTTGATAGGTGATAGGTTAATCACCTATCAAGGTCCTATCAAGGATAGGTCCTTGGAGCTTCCCCTATGACCATTATGCCTTTAATATTCACGACCTATAAACCTATGGTTCATAGGTGATAGGTTAATCACCTATCAAGGTCCTATCAAGGATAGGTCCTTGTAGCTTCCCCTATGACCATTATGCCTTTAAAATTCACGACCTATAAACCTATGGTTGATAGGTGAAAGGTTAATCACCTATCAAGGTCCTATAAAGGATAGGTCCTTGGAGGTTCCCCTATTACCATTATGCCTTTAATATTCACAACCTATAAACCTATGGTTGATAGGTCATGAATCAACCTATGATTGATAGGTCATGAATCAACCTATGGTTGATAGGTCATGGATCAACCTATGGTTGATAGGTGATAGGTTAATCACCTATCAAGGTCCTATCAAGGATAGGTCCTTGGAGCTTCCCCTATGACCATTATGCCTTTAATATTCACGACCTATAAACCTATGGTTGATAGGTGATAGGGTAATCACCTATCAAGGTCCTATAAAGGATAGGTCCTTGGAGGTTCCCCTATGACGATTATGCCTTTAATATTCACGACCTATAAACCTATGGTTGATAGGTCATGAATCAACCTATGGTTGATAGGTCATGAATCAACCTATGGTTGATAGGTGATAGGTTAATCACCTATCAAGGTCCTATCAAGGATAGGTCCTTGGAGCTTCCCCTATGACCATTATTCCTTTAATATTCACGACCTATAAACCTATGGTTGATAGGTGATAGGTTAATCACCTATCAAGGTCCTATCAAGGATAGGTCCTTGGAGCTTCCCCTATGACCATTATGCCTTTAATATTCACGACCTATAAACCTATGGTTGATAGGTGATAGGTTAATCACCTATCAAGGTCCTATCAAGGATAGGTCCTTGGAGCTTCCCCTATGACCATTATGCCTTTAATATTCACGACCTATAAACCTATGGTTGATAGGTGATAGGTTAATCACCTATCAAGGTCCTATCAAGGATAGGTCCTTGGAGCTTCCCCTATGACCATTATGCCTTTAATATTCACGACCTATAAACCTATGGTTGATAGGTGATAGGTTAATCACCTATCAAGGTCCTATCAAGGATAGGTCCTTGGAGCTTCCCCTATGACCATTATGCCTTTAATATTCACGACCTATAAACCTATGGTTGATAGGTGATAGGTTAATCACCTATCAAGGTCCTATCAAGGATAGGTCCTTGGAGCTTCCCCTATGACCATTATGTCTTTAATATTTACGACCTATAAACCTATGGTTGATAGGTGATAGGTTAATCACCTATCAAGGTCCTATCAAGGATAGGTCCTTGGAGCTTCCCCTATGACCATTATGCCTTTAATATTCACGACCTATAAACCTATGGTTGACAGGTCACCTATAAACCTATGGTTGATAGGTGATAGGTTAATCACCTATCAAGGTCCTATCAAGGATAGGTCCTTGGAGCTTCCCCTATGACCATTATGTCTTTAATATTCACGACCTATAAACCTATGGTTGATAGGTGATAGTTTAATCACCTATCAAGGTCCTATAAAGGATAGGTCCTTGGAGGTTCCCCTATGACCATTATGCCTTTAATATTCACAACCTATAAACCTATGGTTGATAGGTCATGAATCAACCTATGATTGATAGGTCATGAATCAACCTATGGTTGATAGGTCATGGATCAACCTATGGTTGATAGGTGATAGGTTAATCACCTATCAAGGTCCTATCAAGGATAGGTCCTTGGAGCTTCCCCTATGACCATTATGCCTTTAATATTCACGACCTATAAACCTATGGTTGATAGGTGATAGGTTAATCACCTATCAAGGTCCTATCAAGGATAGGTCCTTGGAGCTTCCCCTATGACCATTATGCCTTTAATATTCACGACCTATAAACCTATGGTTGATAGGTGATAGGTTAATCACCTATCAAGGTCCTATCAAGGATAGGGCCTTGGAGCTTCCCCTATGACCATTATGCCTTTAATATTCATGACCTATAAACCTATGGTTGACAGGTCACCTATCAACCATAGGTTGATAGGTGATAGGTTAATCACCTATCAAGGTCCTATAAAGGATAGGTCCTTGGAGGTTCCCCTATAACCATTATGCCTTTAATATTCACAACCTATAAACCTATGGTTGATAGGTCATGAATCAACCTATGATTGATAGGTCATGAATCAACCTATGGTTGATAGGTCATGGATCAACCTATGGTTGATAGGTGATAGGTTAATCACCTATCAAGGTCCTATCAAGGATAGGTCCTTGGAGCTTCCCCTATGACCATTATGCCTTTAATATTCACGACCTATAAACCTATGGTTGATAGGTGATAGGTTAATCACCTATCAAGGTCCTATCAAGGATAGGTCCTTGGAGCTTCCCCTATGACCATTATGCCTTTAATATTCACGACCTATAAACTTATGGTTGATAGGTGATAGGTTAATCACCTATCAAGGTCCTATCAAGGATAGGTCCTTGGAGCTTCCCCTATGACCATTATGCCTTTAATATTCACGACCTATAAAACTATGGTTGACAGGTCACCTATAAACCTATGGTTGATAGGTGATAGGTTAATCACCTATCAAGGTCCTATCAAGGATAGGTCCTTGGAGCTTCCACTATTACCATTATGCCTTTAATATTCACGACCTATAAACCTATGGTTGATAGGTGATAGTTTAATCACCTATCAAGGTCCTATCAAGGATAGGTCCTTGGAGCTTCCCCTATGACCATTATGCCTTTAATATTCACGACCTATAAACCTATGGTTGATAGGTGATAGGTTAATCACCTATCAAGGTCCTATCAAGGATAGGTCCTTGGAGCTTCCTCTATGACCATTATGCCTTTAATATTCACGACCTATAAAACTATGGTTGACAGGTCACCTATAAACCTATGGTTGATAGGTGATAGGTTAATCACCTATCAAGGTCCTATCAAGGATAGGTCCTTGGAGCTTCCCCTATGACCATTATGTCTTTAATATTCACGACCTATAAACCTATGGTTGATAGGTGATAGGTTAATCACCTATCAAGGTCCTATAAAGGATAGGTCCTTGGAGGTTCCCCTATGACCATTATGCCTTTAATATTCACAACCTATAAACCTATGGTTGATAGGTCATGAATCAACCTATGATTGATAGGTCATGAATTAACCTATGGTTGATAGGTGATGAATCAACCTATGGTTGATAGGTGATAGGTTAATCACCTATCAAGGTCCTATCAAGGATAGGTCCTTGGAGCTTCCCCTATGACCATTATGCCTTTAATATTCACGACCTATAAACCTATGGTTGATAGGTCACCTATCTATAGGTGATAGGTTAATCACCTATCAAGGTCCTATCAAGGATAGGTCCTTGGAGCTTCCCCTATTACCATTATGCCGTTAATATTCACGACCTATAAACCTATGGTTGACAGGTCACCTATAAACCTATGGTTGATAGGTGATAGGTTAATCACCTATCAAGGTCCTATCAAGGATAGGTCCTTGGAGCTTCCCCTATGACCATTATGCCTTTATTATTCACGACCTATAAACCTATGGTTGATAGGTGATAGTTTAATCACCTATCAAGGTCCTATCAAGGATAGGTCCATGGAGCTTCCCCTATGACCATTATGCCTTTAATATTCACGACCTATAAACCTATGGTTGATAGGTGATAGGTTAATCACCTGTCAAGGTCCTATCAAGGATAGGTCCTTGGAGCTTCCCCAATGACCATTATGTCTTTAATATTCACGACCTATAAACCTATGGTTGATAGGTGATAGGTTAATCACCTATCAAGGTCCTATCAAGGATAGGTCCTTGGAGGTTCCCCTATGAAAATTATGCCTTTAATATTCAAGACCTATAAACCTATGGTTGATAGGTCATGAATCAACCTATGGTTGATAGGTCAGCTATCAACCTATGGTTGATAGGTGATAGGTTAATCACCTATCAAGGTCCTATCAAGGATAGGTCCTTGGAGCTTCCCCTATGACCATTATGCCTTTAATATTCACGACCTATAAACCTATGGTTGATAGGTGATAGCTTAATCACCTATCAAGGTCCTATCAAGGATAGGTCCTTGGAGCTTCCCCTATGACCATTATGCCTTTAATATTCCCGACCTATAAACCTATGGTTGACAGGTCACCTATAAACTTATGGTTGATAGGTGATAGGTTAATCACCTATCAAGGTCCTATCAAGGATAGATCCTTGGAACTTCACCTATAACCATTATGCCTTTAATATTCACGACCTATAAACCTATGGTTGATAGGTGATAGGTTAATCACCTATAAAGGTCCTATCAAGGATAGGTCCTTGGAGGTTCTCCTATGACCATTATGCCTTTAATATTCAAGACCTATAAACCTATGGCTGATAGGTCATCAATCAACCTATGGTTGATAGGTCAGCTATCAACCTATGGTTGATAGGTGATAGGTTAATCACCTATCAAGGTCCTATCAAGGATAGGTCCTTGGAGCTTCCCCTATGACCATTATGCCTTTAATATTCACGACCTATAAACATATGGTTGACAGGTCACGTATCAACCTATGGTTGATAGGTGATAGGTTAATCACCTATCAAGGTCCTACCAAGGATAGGTCCTTGGAGCTTCCCCTATGACCATTATGCCTATAATATTCACGACCTATAAACCTATGGTTGACAGGTCATGAATCAACCTATGGTTGATAGGTCATCAATCAACCTATGGTTGATAGGTGATAGGTTAATCACCTATCAAGGTCCTATCAAGGATAGGTCCTTGGAGGTTCCCCTATGACCATTATGCCTTTAATATTCAAGACCTATAAACCTATGGTTGATAGGTCATGAATCAACCTATGGTTGATAGGTCATCAATCAACCTATGGTTGATAGGTGATAGGTTAATCACCTATCAAGGTCCTATCAAGGATAGGTCCTTGGAGCTTCCCCTATGACCATTATGCCTATAATATTCACGACCTATAAACCTATGGTTGACAGGTCACCTATAAACCTATGGTTGATAGGTGATAGGTTAATCACCTATCAAGGTCCTATCAAGGATAGGTCCTTGGAGCTTCCCCTATGACCATTATGCCTTTAATATTCACGACCTATAAACCTATGGTTGATAGGTGATAGGTTAATCACCCATTAAGGTCCTATCAAGGATAGGTTCTTGGAGCTTCCCCTATGACCATTATGCCTTTAATATTCACGACCTATAAACCTATGGTTGATAGGTGATAGGTTAATCACCTATCAAGGTCCTATCAAGGATAGGTCCTTGGAGCTTCCCCTATGACCATTATGCCTTTAAAATTCACGACCTATAAACCTATGGTTGATAGGTGATAGGTTAATCACCTATAAAGGTCCTATCAAGGATAGGTCCTTGGAGGTTCCCCTATGACCATTATGCCTTTAATATTCAAGACCTATAAACCTATGGTTGATAGGTGATAGGTTAATCACCTATCAAGGTCCTATCAAGGATAGGTCCTTGGAGCTTCCCCTATTACCATTATGCCGTTAATATTCACGACCTATAAACCTATGGTTGACAGGTCACCTATAAACCTATGGTTGATAGGTGATAGGTTAATCACCCATTAAGGTCCTATCAAGGATAGGTCCTTGGAGCTTCCCCTATGACCATTATGCCTTTAATATTCACGACCTATAAACCTATGGTTGATAGGTAATAGGTTAATTACCTATCAAGGTCCTATCAAGGATAGGTCCTTGGAGCTTCCCCTATGACCATTATACCTATAATATTCACGACCTATAAACCTATGGCTGACAGGTCATGAATAAACCTATGGTTGATAGGTCATCAATCAACCTATGGTTGATAGGTCAGCTATCAACGTAATGTTGATAGGTGATAGGTTAATCACCTATCAAGGTCCTATCAAGGATAGGTCCTTGGAGCTTCCCCTATGACCATTATGCCTTTAATATTCACGACCTATAAACCTATTGTTGACAGGTCACCTATAAACCTATGGTTGATAGGTAATAGGTTAATCAACTATCAAGGTCCTATCAAGGATAGGTCCTTGGAGCTTACCCTATGACCATTATGCCTTTAATATTCACGACCTATAAACCTATGGTTGATAGGTGATAGGTTAATCACCTATCAAGGTCCTATCAAGGATAGGTCCTTGGAGCTTCCCCTTTGACCATTATGCCTTTAATATTCACGACCTATAAACATATGGTTGACAGGTCACCTATCAATAGGTGATAGGTTAATCACCTATCAAGGTCCTATCAAGGATAGGTCCTTGGAGCTTCCCCTATTACCATTATGCCGTTAATATTCACGACCTATAAACCTATGGTTGACAGGTCACCTATAAACCTATGGTTGATAGGTGATAGGTTAATCACCCATTAAGGTCCTATCAAGGATAGGTCCTTGGAGCTTCCCCTATGACCATTATGCCTTTAATATTCACGACCTATAAACCTATGGTTGATAGGTAATAGGTTAATTACCTATCAAGGTCCTATCAAGGATAGGTCCTTGGAGCTTCCCCTATGACCATTATACCTATAATATTCACGACCTATAAACCTATGGCTGACAGGTCATGAATAAACCTATGGTTGATAGGTCATCAATCAACCTATGGTTGATAGGTCAGCTATCAACGTATGGTTGATAGGTGATAGGTTAATCACCTATCAAGGTCCTATCAAGGATAGGTCCTTGGAGCTTCCCCTATGACCATTATGCCTTTAATATTCACGACCTATAAACCTATTGTTGACAGGTCACCTATAAACCTATGGTTGATAGGTAATAGGTTAATCACCTATCAAGGTCCTATCAAGGATAGGTCCTTGGAGCTTACCCTATGACCATTATGCCTTTAATATTCACGACCTATAAACCTATGGTTGATAGGTGATAGGTTAATCACCTATCAAGGTCCTATCAAGGATAGGTCCTTGGAGCTTCCCCTATTACCGTTATGCTGTTAATATTCACGACCTATAAACCTGTGGTTGACAGGTCACCTATAAACCTATGGTTGATAGGTGATAGGTTAATCGCCTATCAAGGTCCTATCAAGGATAGGTCCTTGGAGCTTCCCCTATGACCATTATGCCTTTAATATTCACGACCTATAAACCTATGGTTGATAGGTGATAGGTTAATCACCTATCAAGGTCCTATAAAGGATAGGTCCTTGGAGGTTCCCCTATGACCATTATGCCTTTAATATTCACGACCTATAAACCTATGGTTGATAGGTCATGAATCAACCTATGATTGATAGGTCATGAATCAACCTATGGTTGATAGGTCAGCTATCAAGGTCCTATCAAGGATAGGTCCTTGGAGCTTCCCTTATTACCATTATGCCGTTAATATTCACGACCTATAAACCTATGGTTGACAGGTCACCTATCAACCTATGGTTGATAGGTGATAGGTTAATCACCCATTAAGGTCCTATCAAGGATAGGTCCTTGGAGCTTCCCCTATGACCATTATGCCTTTAATATTCACGACCTATAAACCTATGGTTGATAGGTTATAGGTTAATTACCTATCAAGGTCCTATCAAGGATAGGTCCTTGGAGCTTCCCCTATGACCATTATACCTATAATATTCACGACCTATAAACCTATGGTTGACAGGTCATGAATAAACCTATGGTTGATAGGTCAGCTATCAACCTATGGTTGATCGGTGATAGGTTAATCACCTATCAAGTTCCTATCAAGGATAGGTCCTTGGAGCTTCCCCTATGACAATTATGCCTTTAATATTCACGACCTATAAACCTATTGTTGACAGGTCACCTATAAACCTATGGTTGATAGGTAATAGGTTAATCACCTATCAAGGTCCTATCAAGGATAGGTCCTTGGAGCTTACCCTATGACCATTATGCCTTTAATATTCACGACCTATAAACCTATGGTTGATAGGTGATAGGTTAATCACCTATCAAGGTCCTATCAAGGATAGGTCCTTGGAGCTTCCCCTTTGACCATTATGCCTTTAATATTCACGACCTATAAACATATGGTTGACAGGTCACCTATCAATAGGTGATAGGTTAATCACCTATCAAGGTCCTATCAAGGATAGGTCCTTGGAGCTTCCCCTATGACCATTATGCCTTTAATATTCACGACCTATAAACCTATGGTTGATAGGTGATAGGTTAATCGCCTATCAAGGTCCTATCAAGGATAGGTCCTTGGAGCTTCCCCTATGACCATTATGCCTTTCAAATTCACGACCTATAAACCTATGGTTGATAGGTGATAGGTTAATCACCTATCAAGGTCCTATAAAGGATAGGTCCTTGGAGGTTCCCCTATGACCATTATGCCTTTAATATTCACGACCTATCAAACTATGGTTGATAGGTCATGAATCAACCTATGATTGATAGGTCATGAATCAACCTATGCTTGATAGGTCATGAATCAACATATGGTTGATAGGTGATAGGTTAATCACCTATAAAGGTCCTATCAAGGATAGGTCCTTGGAGGTTCCCCTATGACCATTATGCCTTTAATATTCAAGACCTATAAACATATGGTTGATAGGTCAGCTATCAACCTATGGTTGATAGGTGATAGGTTAATCACCTATCAAGGTCCTATCAAGGATAGGTCCTTGGAGCTTCCCCTATGACCATTATGCCTTTAATATTCACGACCTATAAACATATGGTTGACAGGTCACGTATCAACCTATGGTTGATAGGTGATAGGTTAATCACCTATCAAGGTCCTATCAAGGATAGATCCTTGGAGCTTCCCCTATGACCATTATGCCTTTAATATTCACGACCTATAAACCTATGGTTGATAGGTGATAGGTTAATCACCTATCAAGGTCCTATCAAGGATAGGTCCTTGGAGCTTCCCCTATGACCATTATGCCTTTAATATTCACGACCTATAAACCTATGGTTGATAGGTGATAGGTTAATCACCTGTCAAGGTCCTATCAAGGATAGGTCCTTGGAGCTTCCCCAATGACCATTATGTCTTTAATATTCACGACCTATAAACCTATGGTTGATAGGTGATAGGTTAATCACCTATCAAGGTCCTATCAAGGATAGGTCCTTGGAGGTTCCCCAATGACCATTATGCCTTTAATATTCAAGACCTATAAACCTATGGTTGATAGGTCATGAATCAACCTATGGTTGATAGGTCAGCTATCAACCTATGGTTGATAGGTGATAGGTTAATCACCTATCAAGGTCCTATCAAGGACAGGTCCTTGGAGTTTCCCCTATGACCATTATGCCTTTAATATTCACGACCTATAAACCTATGGTTGATAGGTGATAGGTTAATCACCTATAAAGGTCCTATCAAGGATAGGTCCTTGGAGGTTCCCCTATGACCATTATGCCTTTAATATTCAAGACCTATAAACCTATGGTTGATAGGTCATGAATCAACCTATGGTTGATAGGTCATCAATCAACCTATGGTTGATAGGTGATAGGTTAATCACCTATCAAGGTCCTATCAAGGATAGGTCCTTGGAGCTTCCCCTATGACCATTATGCCTTTAATATTCACGACCTATAAACATATGGTTGACAGGTCACGTATCAACCTATGGTTGATAGGTGATAGGTTAATCACCTATCAAGGTCCTATCAAGGATAGGTCCTTGGAGCTTCCCCTATGACCATTATGCCTTTAATATTCACGACCTATAAACCTATGGTTGATAGGTGATAGGTTAATCACCTATCAAGGTCCTATCAAGGATAGGTCCTTGGAGCTTCCCCTATGACCATTATGCCTTTAATATTCACGACCTATAAACCTATGGTTGATAGGTGATAGGTTAATCACCTGTCAAGGTCCTATCAAGGATAGGTCCTTGGAGCTTCCCCAATGACCATTATGTCTTTAATATTCACGACCTATAAACCTATGGTTGATAGGTGATAGGTTAATCACCTATCAAGGTCCTATCAAGGATAGGTCCTTGGAGGTTCCCCAATGACCATTATGCCTTTAATATTCACGACCTATAAACCTATGGTCGATAGGTCACCTATCTATAGGTGATAGGTTAATCACCTATCAAGGTCCTATCAAGGATAGGTCCTTGGAGCTTCCCCTATTACCATTATGCCGTTAATATTCACGACCTATAAACCTATGGTTGACAGGTCACCTATAAACCTATGGTTGATAGGTGATAGGTTAATCACCCATTAAGGTCCTATCAAGGATAGGTCCTTGGAGCTTCCCCTATGACCATTATGCCTTTAATATTCACGACCTATAAACCTATGGTTGATAGGTGATAGGTTAATCACCTATCAAGGTCCTATCAAGGATAGGTCCTTGGAGCTTCCCCTATGACCATTATGCCTTTAATATTCACGACCTATAAACCTATGGTTGATAGGTGATAGGTTAATCACCTATCAAGGTCCTATCAAGGATAGATCCTTGGAACTTCACCTATAACCATTATGCCTTTAATATTCACGACCTATAAACCTATGGTTGATAGGTGATAGGTTAATCACCTATAAAGGTCCTATCAAGGATAGGTCATTGGAGGTTCCCCTATGACCATTATGCCTTTAATATTCAAGACCTATAAACCTATGGCTGATAGGTCATCAATCAACCTATGGTTGATAGGTCAGCTATCAACCTATGGTTGATAGGTGATAGGTTAATCACCTATCAAGGTCCTATCAAGGATAGGTCCTTGGAGCTTCCCCTATGACCATTATGCCTTTAATATTCACGACCTATAAACATATGGTTGACAGGTCACGTATCAACCTATGGTTGATAGGTGATAGGTTAATCACCTATCAAGGTCCTACCAAGGATAGGTCCTTGGAGCTTCCCCTATGACCATTATGCCTATAATATTCACGACCTATAAACCTATGGTTGACAGGTCATGAATCAACCTATGGTTGATAGGTCATCAATCAACCTATGGTTGATAGGTGATAGGTTAATCACCTATCAAGGTCCTATCAAGGATAGGTCCTTGGAGCTTCCCCTATGACCATTATGCCTTTAATATTCACGACCTATAAACCTATGGTTGATAGGTGATAGGTTAATCACCAATCAAGGTCCTATCAAGGATAGGTCCTTGGAGCTTCCCCTATGACCATTATGCCTTTAATATTCATGACCTATAAACCTATGGTTGATAGGTGATAGGTTAATCACCTATAAAGGTCCTATCAAGGATAGGTCCTTGGAGGTTCCCCTATGACCATTATGCCTTTAATACTCAAGACCTATAAACCTATGGTTGATAGGTCATGAATCAACCTATGGTTGATAGGTCATCAATCAACCTATGGTTGATAGGTGATAGGTTAATTACCTATCAAGGTCCTATCAAGGATAGGTCCTTGGAGCTTCCCCTATGACCATTATGCCTTTAATATTCACGACCTATAAACATATGGTTGACAGGTCACTTATCAACCTATGGTTGATACGTGATAGGTTAATCAGCTATCAAGGTCCTATCAAGGATAGGTCCTTGGAGCTTCCCCTATGACCATTATGCCTTTAATATTCACGACCTATAAACCTATGGTTGACAGGTCACCTATAAACCTATGGTTGATACGTGATAGGTTAATCAGCTATCAAGGTCCTATCAAGGATAGGTCCTTGGAGCTTCCCCTTTGACCATTATGCCTTTAATATTCACGACCTACAAACATATGGTTGACAGGTCACCTATCAATAGGTGATAGGTTAATCACCTATCAAGGTCCTATCAAGGATAGGTCCTTGGAGCTTCCCCTATGACCATTATGCCTTTAATATTCACGACCTATAAACCTATGGTTGATAGGTGATAGGTTAATCACCTATCAAGGTCCTATCAAGGATAGGTCCTTGGAGCTTCCCCTATGACCATTATGCCTTTAATATTCAAGACCTATAAACCTATGGTTGATAGGTGATAGGTTAATCACCTATCAAGGTCCTATCAAGGATAGGTCCTTGGAGCTTCCCCTATGACCATTATGCCTTTAATATTCACGACCTATAAACATATGGTTGACAGGTCACGTATCAACCTATGGTTGATAGGTCATCAATCAACCTATGGTTGATAGGTCAGCTATCAACCTATGGTTGATAGGTGATAGGTTAATCACCTATCAAGGTCCTATCAAGGATAGGTCGTTGGAGATTCCCCTATGACAATTATGCCTTTAATATTCACGACCTATAAACCTATGGTTGATAGGTGATAGGTTAATCACCTATCAAGGTCCTATCAAGGATAGGTCCTTGGAGCTTCCCCTATGACCATTATGCCTTTAATATTCACGACCTATAAACCTATGGTTGATAGGTGATAGGTTAATCACCTGTCAAGGTCCTATCAAGGATAGGTCCTTGGAGCTTCCCCAATGACCATTATGTCTTTAATATTCACGACCTATAAACCTATGGTTGATAGGTGATAGGTTAATCACCTATCAAGGTCCTATCAAGGATAGGTCCTTGGAGGTTCCCCAATGACCATTATGCCTTTAATATTCACGACCTATAAACCTATGGTCGATAGGTCACCTATCTATAGGTGATAGGTTAATCACCTATCAAGGTCCTATCAAGGATAGGTCCTTGGAGCTTCCCCTATTACCATTATGCCGTTAATATTCACGACCTATAAACCTATGGTTGACAGGTCACCTATAAACCTATGGTTGATAGGTGATAGGTTAATCACCCATTAAGGTCCTATCAAGGATAGGTCCTTGGAGCTTCCCCTATGACCATTATGCCTTTAATATTCACGACCTATAAACCTATGGTTGATAGGTGATAGGTTAATCACCTATCAAGGTCCTATCAAGGATAGGTCCTTGGAGCTTCCCCTATGACCATTATGCCTTTAATATTCACGACCTATAAACCTATGGTTGATAGGTGATAGGTTAATCACCTATCAAGGTCCTATCAAGGATAGATCCTTGGAACTTCACCTATAACCATTATGCCTTTAATATTCACGACCTATAAACCTATGGTTGATAGGTGATAGGTTAATCACCTATAAAGGTCCTATCAAGGATAGGTCATTGGAGGTTCCCCTATGACCATTATGCCTTTAATATTCAAGACCTATAAACCTATGGCTGATAGGTCATCAATCAACCTATGGTTGATAGGTCAGCTATCAACCTATGGTTGATAGGTGATAGGTTAATCACCTATCAAGGTCCTATCAAGGATAGGTCCTTGGAGCTTCCCCTATGACCATTATGCCTTTAATATTCACGACCTATAAACATATGGTTGACAGGTCACGTATCAACCTATGGTTGATAGGTGATAGGTTAATCACCTATCAAGGTCCTACCAAGGATAGGTCCTTGGAGCTTCCCCTATGACCATTATGCCTATAATATTCACGACCTATAAACCTATGGTTGACAGGTCATGAATCAACCTATGGTTGATAGGTCATCAATCAACCTATGGTTGATAGGTGATAGGTTAATCACCTATCAAGGTCCTATCAAGGATAGGTCCTTGGAGCTTCCCCTATGACCATTATGCCTTTAATATTCACGACCTATAAACCTATGGTTGATAGGTGATAGGTTAATCACCAATCAAGGTCCTATCAAGGATAGGTCCTTGGAGCTTCCCCTATGACCATTATGCCTTTAATATTCATGACCTATAAACCTATGGTTGATAGGTGATAGGTTAATCACCTATAAAGGTCCTATCAAGGATAGGTCCTTGGAGGTTCCCCTATGACCATTATGCCTTTAATACTCAAGACCTATAAACCTATGGTTGATAGGTCATGAATCAACCTATGGTTGATAGGTCATCAATCAACCTATGGTTGATAGGTGATAGGTTAATTACCTATCAAGGTCCTATCAAGGATAGGTCCTTGGAGCTTCCCCTATGACCATTATGCCTTTAATATTCACGACCTATAAACATATGGTTGACAGGTCACTTATCAACCTATGGTTGATACGTGATAGGTTAATCAGCTATCAAGGTCCTATCAAGGATAGGTCCTTGGAGCTTCCCCTATGACCATTATGCCTTTAATATTCACGACCTATAAACCTATGGTTGACAGGTCACCTATAAACCTATGGTTGATACGTGATAGGTTAATCAGCTATCAAGGTCCTATCAAGGATAGGTCCTTGGAGCTTCCCCTTTGACCATTATGCCTTTAATATTCACGACCTACAAACATATGGTTGACAGGTCACCTATCAATAGGTGATAGGTTAATCACCTATCAAGGTCCTATCAAGGATAGGTCCTTGGAGCTTCCCCTATGACCATTATGCCTTTAATATTCACGACCTATAAACCTATGGTTGATAGGTGATAGGTTAATCACCTATCAAGGTCCTATCAAGGATAGGTCCTTGGAGCTTCCCCTATGACCATTATGCCTTTAATATTCAAGACCTATAAACCTATGGTTGATAGGTGATAGGTTAATCACCTATCAAGGTCCTATCAAGGATAGGTCCTTGGAGCTTCCCCTATGACCATTATGCCTTTAA
Source organism: Hippoglossus hippoglossus (assembly GCF_009819705.1). Classification (NCBI taxonomy): domain Eukaryota; kingdom Metazoa; phylum Chordata; class Actinopteri; order Pleuronectiformes; family Pleuronectidae; genus Hippoglossus; species Hippoglossus hippoglossus. The sequence goes on from NC_047171.1 coordinate 23,951,212, forward strand.
TATTCACGACCTATAAACATATGGTTGACAGGTCACGTATCAACCTATGGTTGATAGGTCATCAATCAACCTATGGTTGATAGGTCAGCTATCAACCTATGGTTGATAGGTGATAGGTTAATCACCTATCAAGGTCCTATCAAGGATAGGTCGTTGGAGATTCCCCTATGACAATTATGCCTTTAATATTCACGACCTATAAACCTATGGTTGATAGGTGATAGGTTAATCACCTATCAAGGTCCTATCAAGGATAGGTCCTTGGAACTTCACCTATGACCATTATGCCTTTAATATTCACGACCTATAAACCTATGGTTGATAGGTGATAGGTTAATCACCTATAAAGGTCCTATCAAGGATAGGTCCTTGGAGGTTCCCCTATGACCATTATGCCTTTAATATTCACGACCTATAAACCTATGGTTGATAGGTGATAGGTTAATCACCTATAAAGGTCCTATCAAGGATAGGTCCTTGGAGCTTCCCCTATGACCATTATGCCTTTAATATTCACGACCTATAAACCTATGGTTGATAGGTCAGGAATCAACCTATGATTGATAGGTCATGAATCAACCTATGGTTGATAGGTCATGAATCAACCTATGGTTGATAGGTGATAGGTTAATCACCTATCAAGGTCCTATCAAGGATAGGTCCTTGGAGCTTCCCCTATGACCATTATGCCTTTAATATTCACGACCTATAAACCTATGGTTGATAGGTGATAGGTTAATCACCTATCAAGGTCCTATCAAGGATAGGTCCTTGGAGCTTCCCCTATGACCATTATGCCTTTAATATTCACGACCTATAAACATATGGTTGACAGGTCACGTATCAACCTATGGTTGATAGGTGATAGGTTAATCACCTATCAAGGTCCTATCAAGGATAGGTCCTTGGAGCTTCCCCTTTGACCATTATGCCTTTAATATTCACGACCTATAAACATATGGTTGACAGGTCACCTATCAATAGGTGATAGGTTAATCACCTATCAAGGTCCTATCAAGGATAGGTCCTTGGAGCTTCCCCTATGACCATTATGCCTTTAATATTCACGACCTATAAACCTATGGTTGATAGGTGATAGGTTAATCGCCTATCAAGGTCCTATCAAGGATAGGTCCTTGGAGCTTCCCCTATGACCATTATGCCTTTCAAATTCACGACCTATAAACCTATGGTTGATAGGTGATAGGTTAATCACCTATCAAGGTCCTATAAAGGATAGGTCCTTGGAGGTTCCCCTATGACCATTATGCCTTTAATATTCACGACCTATCAAACTATGGTTGATAGGTCATGAATCAACCTATGATTGATAGGTCATGAATCAACCTATGCTTGATAGGTCATGAATCAACATATGGTTGATAGGTGATAGGTTAATCACCTATAAAGGTCCTATCAAGGATAGGTCCTTGGAGGTTCCCCTATGACCATTATGCCTTTAATATTCACGACCTATAAACCTATGGTTGATAGGTGATAGGTTAATCACCTATCAAGGTCCTATCAAGGATAGGTCCTTGGAGCTTCCCCTATGACCATTATGCCTTTAATATTCAGGACCTATAAACCTATGGTTGACAGGTCACCTATAAACCTATGGTTGATAGGTGATAGGTTAATCACCTATCAAGGTCCTATCAAGGATAGGTCCTTGGAGCTTCCCCTATGACCATTATGCCTTTAATATTCACGACCTATAAACCTATGGTTGAAAGGTCACCTATCAACCTATGGTTCATAGGTTATAGGTTAATCACCTACCAAGGTCCTATCAAGGATAGGTCCTTGGAGGTTCCCCTATGACCATTATGCCTTTAATATTCAAGACTTATAAACCTATGGTTGATAGGTGATAGGTTAATCACCTATCAAGGATAGGTCCTTGGAGCTTCCCCTATGACCATTATGCCTTTAATATTCACAACCTATAAACCTATGGTTGATAGGTTATAGGTTAATCACCTATCAAGGTCCTATCAAGGATAGGTCCTTGGAGCTTCCCCTATGACCATTATGCCTTTAATATTCACGACCTATAAACCTATGGTTGATAGGTCAGGAATCAACCTATGGTTGATAGGTGATGAATCAACCTATGGTTGATAGGTGATAGGTTAATCACCTATCAAGGTCCTATCAAGGATAGGTCCTTGGAGCTTCCCCTATGACCATTATGCCTTTAATATTCACGACCTATAAACCTATGGTTGATAGGTGATAGGTTAATCACCTATCAAGGTCCTATCAAGGATAGGTCCTTGGAGCTTCCCCTATGACCATTATGCCTTTAATATTCACGTATGGTTGATAGGTGATAGGTTAATCACCTATCAAGGTCCTATCAAGGATAGGTCCTTGGACCTTCCCCTATGACCATTATGCCTTTAATATTCACGACCTATAAACCTATGGTTGACAGGTAACCTATCAACCTATGGTTCATAGGTTATAGGTTAATCACCTATCAAGGGTGCTATCAAGGATAGGTCCTTGGAGGTTCCCCTATGACCATTATGCCTTTAATATTCAAGACCTATAAACCTATGGTTGATAGGTCATCAATCAACCTATGGTTGATAGGTGATAGGTTAATCACCTATCAAGGTCCTATAAGGGATAGGTCCTTGGAGGTTCCCCTATGACCATTATGCCTTTAATTTTCACGACCTATAAAGCTATGGTTGATAGGTCATGAATCAACCTATGATTGATAGGTCATGAATCAACCTATGGTTGATAGGTCATGAATCAACCTATGGTTGATAGGTGATAGGTTTATCACCTATCAAGGTCCTATCAAGGATAGGTCCTTGGAGCTTCCCCTATGACCATTATGCCTTTAATATTCACGACCTATAAACCTATGGTTGATAGGTGATAGGTTAATCACCTATCAAGGTCCTGTCAAGGATAGGTCCTTGGAGCTTCCCCTATGACCATTATGCCTTTAATATTCACGACCTATAAACCTATGGTTGAAAGGTCACCTATCAACCTATGGTTCATAGGTTATAGGTTAATCACCTATCAAAGTCCTATCAAGGATAGGTCCTTGGAGCTTCCCCTATGACCATTATGCCTTTAATATTCACGACCTATAAACCTATGGTTGATAGGTGATAGGTTAATCACCTATCAAGGTCCTATCAAGGATAGGTCCTTGGAGCTTCCCCTATGACCATTATGCCTTTAATATTCAGGACCTATAAACATATGGTTGACAGGTCACATATCAACCTATGGTTGATAGGTGATAGGTTAATCACCTATCAAGGTCCTATCAAGGATAGGTCCTTGGAGCTTCCCCTATGACCATTATGCCTTTAATATTCACGACCTATAAACCTATGGTTGAAAGGTCACCTATCAACCTATGGTTCATAGGTTATAGGTTAATCACCTACCAAGGTCCTATCAAGGATAGGTCCTTGGAGGTTCCCCTATGACCATTATGCCTTTAATATTCAAGACTTATAAACCTATGGTTGATAGGTGATAGGTTAATCACCTATCAAGGATAGGTCCTTGGAGCTTCCCCTATGACCATTATGCCTTTAATATTCACAACCTATAAACCTATGGTTGATAGGTTATAGGTTAATCACCTATCAAGGTCCTATCAAGGATAGGTCCTTGGAGGTTCCCCTATGACCATTATGCCTTTAATATTCACGACCTATAAACCTATGGTTGATAGGTCAGGAATCAACCTATGATTGATAGGTCATGAATCAACCTATGGTTGACAGGTCACGTATCAACCTATGGTTGATAGGTGATAGGTTAATCACCTATCAAGGTCCTATCAAGGATAGGTCCTTGGAGCTTCCCCTATGACCATTATGCCTTTAATATTCAGGACCTGTAAACCTATGGTTGACAGGTCACCTATAAACCTATGCTTGATAGGTGATAGGTTAATCACCTATCAAGGTCCTATCAAGGATAGGTACTTGGAGGTTCCCCTATGACCATTATGCCTTTAATATTCAAGACTTATAAACCTATGGTTGATAGGTCATGAATCAACCTATGGTTGATAGGTCAGCTATCAACCTATGGTTGATAGGTGATAGGTTAATCACCTATCAAGGTCCTATCAAGGATAGGTCCTTGGAGCTTCCCCTATGACCATTATGCCTTTAATATTCAAGACCTATAAACCTATGGTTGATAGGTCATCAATCAACCTATGGTTGATAGGTCAGCTATCAACCTATGGTTGATAGGTGATAGGTTAATCACCTATCAAGGTCCTATCAAGGATAGGTCCTTGGAGCTTCCCCTATGACCATTATGCCTTTAATATTCAAGACTTATAAACCTATGGTTGATAGGTGATAGGTTAATCACCTATCAAGGATAGGTGCTTGGAGCTTCCCCTATGACCATTATGCCTTTAATATTCACGACCTATAAACCTATGGTTGATAGGTGATAGGTTAATCACCTATCAAGGTCCTATCAAGGATAGGTCCTTGGAGCTTCCCCTATGACCATTATGCTTTTAATATTCACGACCTATAAACCTATCGTTGATATGTGATAGGTTAATCACCTATCAAGGTCCTATCAAGGATAGGTCCTTGGAGCTTTCCCCTATGACCATTATGCCTTTAATATTCACGACCTATAAACCTATAGTTGATAGGTGATAGGTTAATCACCTATCAAGGTCCTATAAGGGATAGGTCCTTGGAGGTTCCCCTATGACCATTATGCCTTTAATATTCACGACCTATAAAGCTATGGTTGATAGGTCATGAATCAACCTATGATTGATAGGTCATGAATCAACCTATGGTTGATAGGTCATGAATCAACCTATGGTTGATAGGTGATAGGTTTATCACCTATCAAGGTCCTATCAAGGATAGGTCCTTGGAGCTTCCCCTATGACCATTATGCCTTTAATATTCACGACCTATAAACCTATGGTTGATAGGTGATAGGTTAATCACCTATCAAGGTCCTATCAAGGATAGGTCCTTGGAGCTTCCCCTATGACCATTATGCCTTTAATATTCACGACCTATAAACCTATGGTTGAAAGGTCACCTATCAACCTATGGTTCATATGTTATAGGTTAATCACCTACCAAGGTCCTATCAAGGATAGGTCCTTGGAGGTTCCCCTATGACCATTATGCCTTTAATATTCAAGACTTATAAACCTATGGTTGATAGGTGATAGGTTAATCACCTATCAAGGATAGGTCCTTGGAGCTTCCCCTATGACCATTATGCCTTTAATATTCACGACCTATAAACCTATGGTTGACAGGTTATAGGTTAATCACCTATCAAGGTCCTATCAAGGATAGGTCCTTGGAGCTTCCCCTATGACCATTATGCCTTTAATATTCAAGACCTATCAACCTATGGTTGATAGGTCATGAATCAACCTATGGTTGATAGGTCAGCTATCAACCTATGGTTGATAGGTGATAGGTTAATCACCTATCAAGGTCCTATCAAGGATAGGTCCTTGGAGCTTCCCCTATGACCATTATGCCTTTAATATTCACGACCTATAAACCTATGGTTGATAGGTGATAGGTTAATCACCTATCAAGGTCCTATCAAGGATAGGTCCTTGGAGCTTCCCCTATGACCATTATGCCTTTAATATTCACGACCTATAAACCTATGGTTGATAGGTGATAGGTTAATCACCTATCAAGGATAGGTCCTTGGAGCTTCCCCTATGACCATTATGCCTTTAATATTCAGGACCTATAAACATATGGTTGACAGGTCACGTATCAACCTATGGTTGATAGGTGATAGGTTAATCACCTATCAAGGTCCTATCAAGGATAGGTCCTTGGAGCTTCCCCTATGACCATTATGCCTTTAATATTCACGACCTATAAACCTATAGTTGATAGGTGATAGGTTAATCACCTATCAAGGTCCTATAAGGGATAGGTCCTTGGAGGTTCCCCTATGACCATTATGCCTTTAATATTCACGACCTATAAAGCTATGGTTGATAGGTCATGAATCAACCTATGATTGATAGGTCATGAATCAACCTATGGTTGATAGGTCATGAATCAACCTATGGTTGATAGGTGATAGGTTTATCACCTATCAAGGTCCTATCAAGGATAGGTCCTTGGAGCTTCCCCTATGACCATTATGCCTTTAATATTCACGACCTATAAACCTATGGTTGATAGGTGATAGGTTAATCACCTATCAAGGTCCTATCAAGGATAGGTCCTTGGAGCTTCCCCTATGACCATTATGCCTTTAATATTCAGGACCTATAAACCTATGGTTGACAGGTCACCTATAAACCTATGGTTGATAGGTGATAGGTTAATCACCTATCAAGGTCCTATCAAGGATAGGTCCTTGGAGCTTCCCCTATGACCATTATGCCTTTAATATTCACGACCTATAAACCTATGGTTGAAAGGTCACCTATCAACCTATGGTTCATAGGTTATAGGTTAATCACCTACCAAGGTCCTATCAAGGATAGGTCCTTGGAGGTTCCCCTATGACCATTATGTCTTTAATATTCAAGACTTATAAACCTATGGTTGATAGGTGATAGGTTAATCACCTATCAAGGATAGGTCCTTGGAGCTTCCCCTATGACCATTATGCCTTTAATATTCACGACCTATAAACCTATGGTTGATAGGTCAGGAATCAACCTATGGTTGATAGGTCATGAATCAACCTATGGTTGATAGGTGATAGGTTAATCACCTATCAAGGTCCTATCAAGGATAGGTCCTTGGAGCTTCCCCTATGACCATTATGCCTTTAATATTCACGACCTATAAACCTATGGTTGATAGGTGATAGGTTAATCACCTATCAAGGTCCTATCAAGGATAGGTCCTTGGAGCTTCCCCTATGACCATTATGCCTTTAATATTCACGACCTATAAACCTATGGTTGATAGGTGATAGGTTAATCACCTATCAAGGTCCTATCAAGGATAGGTCCTTGGACCTTCCCCTATGACCATTATGCCTTTAATATTCACGACCTATAAACCTATGGTTGACAGGTAACCTATCAACCTATGGTTCATAGGTTATAGGTTAATCACCTATCAAGGGTGCTATCAAGGATAGGTCCTTGGAGGTTCCCCTATGACCATTATGCCTTTAATATTCAAGACCTATAAACCTATGGTTGATAGGTCATCAATCAACCTATGGTTGATAGGTGATAGGTTAATCACCTATCAAGGTCCTATAAGGGATAGGTCCTTGGAGGTTCCCCTATGACCATTATGCCTTTAATATTCACGACCTATAAAGCTATGGTTGATAGGTCATGAATCAACCTATGATTGATAGGTCATGAATCAACCTATGGTTGATAGGTCATGAATCAACCTATGGTTGATAGGTGATAGGTTTATCACCTATCAAGGTCCTATCAAGGATAGGTCCTTGGAGCTTCCCCTATGACCATTATGCCTTTAATATTCACGACCTATAAACCTATGGTTGATAGGTGATAGGTTAATCACCTATCAAGGTCCTGTCAAGGATAGGTCCTTGGAGCTTCCCCTATGACCATTATGCCTTTAATATTCACGACCTATAAACCTATGGTTGAAAGGTAACCTATCAACCTATGGTTCATAGGTTATAGGTTAATCACCTATCAAGGTCCTATCAAGGATAGGTCCTTGGAGCTTCCCCTATGACCATTATGCCTTTAATATTCAGGACCTATAAACCTATGGTTGACAGGTCACCTATAAACCTATGGTTGATAGGTGATAGGTTAATCACCTATCAAGGTCCTATCAAGGATAGGTCCTTGGAGCTTCCCCTATGACCATTATGCCTTTAATATTCACGACCTATAAACCTATGGTTGAAAGGTCACCTATCAACCTATGGTTCATAGGTTATAGGTTAATCACCTACCAAGGTCCTATCAAGGATAGGTCCTTGGAGGTTCCCCTATGACCATTATGCCTTTAATATTCAAGACTTATAAACCTATGGTTGATAGGTGATAGGTTAATCACCTATCAAGGATAGGTCCTTGGAGCTTCCCCTATGACCATTATGCCTTTAATATTCACAACCTATAAACCTATGGTTGATAGGTTATAGGTTAATCACCTATCAAGGTCCTATCAAGGATAGGTCCTTGGAGCTTCCCCTATGACCATTATGCCTTTAATATTCACGACCTATAAACCTATGGTTGATAGGTCAGGAATCAACCTATGGTTGATAGGTCATGAATCAACCTATGGTTGATAGGTGATAGGTTAATCACCTATCAAGGTCCTATCAAGGATAGGTCCTTGGAGCTTCCCCTATGACCATTATGCCTTTAATATTCACGACCTATAAACCTATGGTTGATAGGTGATAGGTTAATCACCTATCAAGGTCCTATCAAGGATAGGTCCTTGGAGCTTCCCCTATGACCATTATGCCTTTAATATTCACGACCTATAAACCTATGGTTGATAGGTGATAGGTTAATCACCTATCAAGGTCCTATCAAGGATAGGTCCTTGGACCTTCCCCTATGACCATTATGCCTTTAATATTCACGACCTATAAACCTATGGTTGACAGGTAACCTATCAACCTATGGTTCATAGGTTATAGGTTAATCACCTATCAAGGGTGCTATCAAGGATAGGTCCTTGGAGGTTCCCCTATGACCATTATGCCTTTAATATTCAAGACCTATAAACCTATGGTTGATAGGTCATCAATCAACCTATGGTTGATAGGTGATAGGTTAATCACCTATCAAGGTCCTATAAGGGATAGGTCCTTGGAGGTTCCCCTATGACCATTATGCCTTTAATATTCACGACCTATAAAGCTATGGTTGATAGGTCATGAATCAACCTATGATTGATAGGTCATGAATCAACCTATGGTTGATAGGTCATGAATCAACCTATGGTTGATAGGTGATAGGTTTATCACCTATCAAGGTCCTATCAAGGATAGGTCCTTGGAGCTTCCCCTATGACCATTATGCCTTTAATATTCACGACCTATAAACCTATGGTTGATAGGTGATAGGTTAATCACCTATCAAGGTCCTGTCAAGGATAGGTCCTTGGAGCTTCCCCTATGACCATTATGCCTTTAATATTCACGACCTATAAACCTATGGTTGAAAGGTCACCTATCAACCTATGGTTCATAGGTTATAGGTTAATCACCTATCAAAGTCCTATCAAGGATAGGTCCTTGGAGCTTCCCCTATGACCATTATGCCTTTAATATTCACGACCTATAAACCTATGGTTGATAGGTGATAGGTTAATCACCTATCAAGGTCCTATCAAGGATAGGTCCTTGGAGCTTCCCCTATGACCATTATGCCTTTAATATTCAGGACCTATAAACATATGGTTGACAGGTCACATATCAACCTATGGTTGATAGGTGATAGGTTAATCACCTATCAAGGTCCTATCAAGGATAGGTCCTTGGAGCTTCCCCTATGACCATTATGCCTTTAATATTCACGACCTATAAACCTATGGTTGAAAGGTCACCTATCAACCTATGGTTCATAGGTTATAGGTTAATCACCTACCAAGGTCCTATCAAGGATAGGTCCTTGGAGGTTCCCCTATGACCATTATGCCTTTAATATTCAAGACTTATAAACCTATGGTTGATAGGTGATAGGTTAATCACCTATCAAGGATAGGTCCTTGGAGCTTCCCCTATGACCATTATGCCTTTAATATTCAAGACTTATAAACCTATGGTTGATAGGTGATAGGTTAATCACCTATCAAGGATAGGTCCTTGGAGCTTCCCCTATGACCATTATGCCTTTAATATTCACAACCTATAAACCTATGGTTGATAGGTTATAGGTTAATCACCTATCAAGGTCCTATCAAGGATAGGTCCTTGGAGCTTCCCCTATGACCATTATGCCTTTAATATTCACGACCTATAAACCTATGGTTGATAGGTCAGGAATCAACCTATGGTTGATAGGTCATGAATCAACCTATGGTTGATAGGTGATAGGTTAATCACCTATCAAGGTCCTATCAAGGATAGGTCCTTGGAGCTTCCCCTATGACCATTATGCCTTTAATATTCACGACCTATAAACCTATGGTTGATAGGTGATAGGTTAATCACCTACCAAGGTCCTATCAAGGATAGGTCCTTGGAGGTTCCCCTATGACCATTATGCCTTTAATATTCACGACCTATAAACCTATGGTTGATAGGTCAGGAATCAACCTATGATTGATAGGTCATGAATCAACCTATGGTTGACAGGTCACGTATCAACCTATGGTTGATAGGTGATAGGTTAATCACCTATCAAGGTCCTATCAAGGATAGGTCCTTGGAGCTTCCCCTATGACCATTATGCCTTTAATATTCAGGACCTGTAAACCTATGGTTGACAGGTCACCTATAAACCTATGCTTGATAGGTGATAGGTTAATCACCTATCAAGGTCCTATCAAGGATAGGTACTTGGAGGTTCCCCTATGACCATTATGCCTTTAATATTCAAGACTTATAAACCTATGGTTGATAGGTCATGAATCAACCTATGGTTGATAGGTCAGCTATCAACCTATGGTTGATAGGTGATAGGTTAATCACCTATCAAGGTCCTATCAAGGATAGGTCCTTGGAGCTTCCCCTATGACCATTATGCCTTTAATATTCAAGACCTATAAACCTATGGTTGATAGGTCATCAATCAACCTATGGTTGATAGGTCAGCTATCAACCTATGGTTGATAGGTGATAGGTTAATCACCTATCAAGGTCCTATCAAGGATAGGTCCTTGGAGCTTCCCCTATGACCATTATGCCTTTAATATTCACGACCTATAAACCTATGGTTGATAGGTAATAGGTTAATCACCTATCAAGGTCCTATCAAGGATAGGTCCTTGGAGCTTCCCCTATGACCATTATGCCTTTAATATTCACGACCTATAAACCTATGGTTGATAGGTGATAGGTTAATCACCTATCAAGGTCCTATCAAGGATAGGTCCTTGGAGCTTCCCCTATGACCATTATGCCTTTAATATTCAGGACCTATAAACATATGGTTGACAGGTCACGTATCAACCTCTGGTTGATAGGTCATGAATCAACCTATGGTTGATAGGTCATGAATCAACCTATGGTTGATAGGTCATGAATCAACCTATGGTTGATAGGTGATAGGTTAATCACCTATCAAGGTCCTATCAAGGATAGGTCCTTGGATCTTCCCCTATGACCATTATGCCTTTAATATTCACGACCTATAAACATATGGTTGACAGGTCACCTATAAACCTATGGTTGATAGGTGATAGGTTAATCACCTATCAATGTCCTATCAAGGATAGGTCCTTGGAGCTTCCCCTATGACCATTATGCCTTTAATATTCAAGACCTATAAACCTATGGTTGATAGGTCATGAATCAACCTATGGTTGATAGGTGATAGGTTAATCACCTATCAAGGTCCTATCAAGGATAGGTCCTTGGAGCTTCCCCTATGACCATTATGCCTTTAATATTCACGACCTATAAACCTATGGTTGACAGGTAACCTATCAACCTATGGTTCATAGGTTATAGGTTAATCACCTATCAAGGTCCTATAAGGGATAGGTCCTTGGAGGTTCCCCTATGACCATTATGCCTTTAATATTCACGACCTATAAAGCTATGGTTGATAGGTCATGAATCAACCTATGGTTGATAGGTGATAGGTTTATCACCTATCAAGGTCCTATCAAGGATAGGACCTTGGAGCTTCCCCTATGACCATTATGCCTTTAATATTCAGGACCTATAAACCTATGGTTGACAGGTCACCTATAAACCTATGGTTGATAGGTGATAGGTTAATCACCTATCAAGGTCCTATCAAGGATAGGTCCTTGGAGCTTCCCCTATGACCATTATGCCTTTAATATTCACGACCTATAAACCTATGGTTGATAGGTGATAGGTTAATCACCTATCAAGGTCCTATCAAGGATAGGACCTTGGAGCTTCCCCTATGACCATTATGCCTTTAATATTCAGGACCTATAAACCTATGGTTGACAGGTCACCTATAAACCTATGGTTGATAGGTGATAGGTTAATCACCTATCAAGGTCCTATCAAGGATAGGTCCTTGGAGCTTCCCCTATGACCATTATGCCTTTAATATTCACGACCTATAAACCTATGGTTGAAAGGTCACCTATCAACCTATGGTTCATAGGTTATAGGTTAATCACCTACCAAGGTCCTATCAAGGATAGGTCCTTGGAGCTTCCCCTATGACCATTATGCCTTTAATATTCACGACCTATAAACCTATGGTTGACAGGTTATAGGTTAATCACCTATCAAGGTCCTATCAAGGATAGGTCCTTGGAGCTTCCCCTATGACCATTATGCCTTTAATATTCAAGACCTATAATCCTATGGTTGATAGGTCATGAATCAACCTATGGTTGATAGGTCATCAATCAACCTATGGTTGATAGGTCAGCTATCAACCTATGGTTGATAGGTGATAGGTATAGGTTAATCAC